>NC_056725.1:696948577-697123577 GCF_019279795.1 Protopterus annectens | reverse complement strand
TCAATGTAATCATTGAGTTCCATGCGTAAATGTTCCTTGAATGACTTGTTTATTGCAATATCAAGAGTCTGGAGATAGGCAGTCATTCCTGCAGGAATTGTTATTTGAGCTATTCTTTTCTGTGCAAGGAATTTCTTCATGTCTTTAGCGCGGTGAGTGCTGGCTGAATCCTAGACTAGCAGACCTCTTTCGCCACCTCGAAAAACAAGTGGCAGCATTATATCGACCCACTACCTTATGTGCACCAGGCGTTTTTGGTTTCAATAATGTAAATGCCTGAAACACGTTCAATCTTATCTTTCTTGCCCTTACTAATGATTAAGGTCGGGTTTTCTTTCCATCTAGACGAATTGTCAAAATACAGGTAACACATGCACTTTCGTAACCAGTGAAGGGAATGTAGATTGATGAGGCACTCCTCTGATAAATTGTTGTTTGAGATACTTGGCCCATAAAGACTGCAGTTTCATCCATAGCAATCATGTTGGAGAGTTGGTATTTAGAAAAGTCGAAGGACTTGAATGCAAGTGCACATTTAATAACTTCAGTATCTTCCAGCTTAAACAGTGTTGTTGATCTTCTTAGAGACAGTTCATATCGCTGAAGGAAGCCATCCATCCAACGTTGTGATGCTTTGAATTCTTTTCGGGATATTTCTAACTGTGATGCCATTGCAAGGGCAAATTCTTGAATATCAGCCCTGTGCACAACCAAAGCCTTTGCTCTCCTGTTAGCAATCCATTCACAGATTATGTCTTCCAGCTCTGGAAATAATGGTTGCTGACCTGATGCACACCTGCACTTTTTAGCATTTCCCTCATCGGCCTGTTGACTGAGGTTATCGTATGCTGCTCACCATTTTCAGACCATTTGGAGATCTAACTTCTTCTGTTTGCAGAAAGCCATCAGATTCTTTCCCAGGGAGTCCTCCATGATTTCTTTCTTTTACTCGATGGAATAGCTCTTTCTTTTTGCACTCATGTTATCTGAGGGGGGGAGGTTAATTGGAGACTTACAAGACAAAAAGTGGCAACACAAAATGGTGATGGTTAAGAAGACACAAGCACAGCCATTTGTTATCAAGTGCGCACATTCTACGTGCGTTGTCTGTACTTTGACCAATCAAAGTACACTTGCCAGTGTTTATGGGCCAAGAATCTCAACCGTCAAGTGTGAGTGAGGATTAGGGTTACAGTAAGAATCATGGAGGACTCCCAGGGAAAGAATCTTACGACTTTCTGCAAAGAGAAGAAGTTGGGATGTCCGAATGGTCCAGAAATGGCAAGCATAGTACAATAACCTCAGTCAACAGATGTCAATAATATTATTATTTTATAATTCAACACGTCTGTCATTGACGATCTGAACTGGGACTTATTTTTGGGGTAGGGCTTATATCATAACCACCCTGGAAAACCAGGGGTTGGGGGGGTGGCCTAATGGTTAAAGTGTTTGCCTTACAAACACAAGGTGCAGGGTTTGAGTCTCACAAGGGATAATTGGCTAGGCTTAAAAATGGCTCGCAATATCAGTTAGCCTAGTACTAATATATGAATCTATGAACCTATGCTAGGCCTTATTCTGTGGTTAGGTCTTATTTATGGAAAAATACAATATATATATATATATATATATATATATATATATATATATATATATATACATATATATATATATATATATATATATATATACACACACACACACACACACATATATATATATATATATATATATATATATATATATATATATATATATACACACACAGCCCAAAAGCCTCTTCTTCTTCTTTCGGCTTTTCCCGGTTAGGGGTCGCCACAGTGGATCACCTGTCCGCTCATGATTGGCAGTGGAGTTTTACGGTGTTGAGTTGCCAGCCCAGCACCCAACCTTCACAGAAGGCACACACATGCACACACCTAGGGCCAATTTAGAGTATCCAATCCACCTACAGCATGTCTTTGGGATGTGGGAGGAAACCGGAGCACCCAGAGGAAACCCACGCGACCACAGGGAGGACATGCATACTCTGCACAGAAGGCACCCCAGCCAAGACTCGAACTGGAGAACCTCCTGCTGTGAGGCGGCAGCGCTAGCCGCTGCACCACCATGGCTGCTACACCCCAAAAGCCTATTAATTTAATATTAACACACAAAACTTTGTACATCTTCAGTACTGAAGTTTCTGATACGACAACATTATCTATTACAGTTCTATACATACCCCTTTGGTAAGTCCATGATTTTTTATCCCAAAGTTTTAACTTACCACATCCTACAACTTCTAAAATTTTTCTTGTATATCATTTCCTTTCTTTGTATGCTTACCTCTTAAATCATGATTAAATCTTCCTGTTATTATAATATTCATATTTATCAGTATATAGTCTAAAAATCTGATGAAATAAGCTTTCCCTTTCTTTACAATTAGTATAAGCATATAATGCTATAATTCTATATATGTGTTTTTTCCATTTTAAATTTACAATCTATAGTTACATCTAATATTTTTACTGTATTTCTACAGAATGTGACTATTCCTAAACATCTCTCATTTCACAAATTCCAGATTATCTTTCCTTCCCATAGTTTCTCTGTTTGTAATCTTTCATTTGTTAAAAATCTTGTGTCTTGTAATATAATTATATCTACATCACATGTATTACAGCACTCCAAAAATCCCTGTTCTTCCTCCTGTATTCTTAATACTATTCACATTTACAGAAAACACACTAAATTTTAATTTTTCTTTGGATTCATAGTTTCATAGCTTTATAACTAATTACTACGCTAGCTGCTTAATGGGGCATTTTAAGCACAGCCAATTTTCCTTCCAAAGGTGAGAATTAAACACTGTACCTTGTATGTGTGTAAAACACCTTAACCATTATACCAATCCCCAACTATTAGTTGTATATATTCTTTTTCATCCATTTCCTTTCTTCTTTTCTTACTGTCCTTTTAAATTTTATTTTCCCGCCTTTACCCTGTTACCAATAGAATTATTTTTTCATTTACTGTCTCCCAATATATGTCTTCTTTATCACTTATTTCAGAGCTTTCCTCTATGTCCTCTTTGTTATTTTTTTCTTCTTTTTCTACTACTAAAGTTTTTTTTTCTCTTTGCTCATTTTATTCTGTTTCTCTACCTTATTCTTATTTTCATTTTTACATTATATCCGTAAATGTCCATTTTTGTTACATTTATAACATTTCAGTTCACATTTTTTTTGCATTATATCCCATTTCCCCACAAATGTAATGTATTCTTTTCTCACAGTTACTTATCAAGTGTCCCTTTTTTCCACAAGAAAAAAACATGTTTTAGAACCTGTTTTATCGTAAATGTTTGTAATGTCCAGTACTTCTTTACATAAAGTTTTCAAATGTACTTTCAAAGTCTGTCTTTCCACCTCTGTTTGGAATTGTACATGAATTTTCTTTTCTGTTTCTCTGTTAAATGCTGTTATCAAAAAAATTCTGTGGGTTGCAGTCTTTCATTTTTTATATTTTCCCATAAAACTTTCCAGTGAAAATAACAGTCACAAATATAATATCACAAAATGTGTCTTTGTTAATAAAAGTAAATCCTTTTACCTCATATGCTTTTACAACCAAAGGAGCTATTAAATTGTCCCACACTTTGTATCTGTCCATTTCTTTGCCTTCTTTACTTTGAATTCTTACCACATATTTCATTTTTCATTTTTTCCATCAAATAGATTTCCTTGAAACATCGCCTCAGAGTCCTGCATGCATTACCTGGTCTGAATATTGGTTTTCTCACAAATTCTCTCACCACTCCATTATCTCCTTCTCCCTCCATCTGCCTCCCTGTTTCTCCAGGGTGCCTCCGCACCTGGAATGGAAACAGAAAGTGCTTATGCAAAATGGGCCCCACTCAGCACAATGGCACTAAATATACAGAGCCAACTGATATTGCCAACATCCTGGCAGATAGGTTCAGTAATAACTTTACCCCCCTCACCCCCTAAAGGGCCCATCTCTATACCGGAAGAATGCAAAGTTCCTGTAATCATGGCTGCACAGGTAAAAAACACACTCTTCAAAGCCAGGAACACAGCATCCATGGGACCTGACAACATCCCAGGCTGTGTCCTACATGAACTACAGAATGAACTGGCACCCCACCTAAGCACCATGTTCAATCATAGCCTCACCTCAGGCTTTGTGCCCAGTGAATGGCACACAGCGACAGTTATCCCACTCCACAAAGGGGGAGCCACCACAAACCCCAGGAACTACCACCCCATTAGCCTAACAAGCCTGATCTGCAAGGCCATGGAATGTATCATCATGGAACTTATAAACAAAGACATTGGTAATCTCCAAACTCTGGACCCCACCCAGTGTGGGTTTGTAAAAGGCAGATCATGTCTCCTAAACCTGATTGACTTCTTTGAAGCAGTCACCAAAGCCGTAGACAAGGGTAAGGTGGTTTACACAGCCTATCTAGAGCTCGCCAAGGCTTTTGACACTACCCCCCACTCTGGAATTTTAGATTAACTCACTAAACTAGGTATAAATCCCGATGTCACAAGATGGGCTGCCAACTGGCTCACTGACAGAACTCACACTGTGAAAGTAGCAGACTCCAAATCCGACTTCAGACCAGTGTCAAGTGGAGTACCACAGGGTTCAGTCCTGGGTCCTCTCCTGTTTGGTATCTGTTTTTCTGAGGTACAGGCTAACACAGAAGGTCTTTGGCTAATGAAGTTCGCAGATGACTGCAAATTAGGAGCCATAATTGGAACTCCTAATGATGTGGACATCCTACAAAAGGGCCTCGCTGAGACAGATGCCTGGTGTCAAAGCTATGGCTTCAAGCTGAATGCTAAAAAGTGCATTGTCATCCCCTTTGGTAAAAAATTTGTACCCATGAGCTACCACATAGGTGGTAGTCTACTTAACACAGAAAGTGTGATAAGAGACCTTGGGGCACAGGTGGACAGTAGTCTCTCCTTTGATAATCACATCACCACAGTAGTCAGGAAATCCTTCTACATGGCACACCTCATCACAAAAGGTTTCTCATCCAGGAAAAAATAAGTCATTGTTCCCCTCTACTTGTCACTCATTAGACCCATTATAGAGTACAATGCCCCTTTTGGTATGTACCTCACAAGACATCTGCAACAACTGGAAAGGCCACAGAAATACCTCACAAAGAGGATTACCAGCCTCAAACAGATGCCCAATGCAGACCATCTCAAAAAACTCCAGCTTTACTCCATCACATATCACCTACTCAGAGTCGATCTCTGCCTAACATACAAAGCTATGTCAAACCCAGAGCTGTTGGACATGCTCCACTTAAAGAAATCCTAATCCCTCCGAGCTACACGCTCCAGGGACCTAAACCTTGTCACCACAATAAACAGAACATGCTGGAAGGATAGATTCCTGTCCCAGAGACTTTCCATACTCTGGAACAAACTACCTATCCAGATCAAATAAAGCTCCTCATTAGCACTCTTCAAGAAAAATCTTGATGATTGAATGGGAAATAGGAAATTCACCCCGGAGAACACCTCTGTGGCTCTGCCCAAGAGGGGTACAGGAAAGTAATTTTCTTGGGTGGCAAAAGCCAGGGTACCTTTTTGGCTAGGCTTGTATAGGCCCTAGGGCCGATAGCCTAGTACCTACCTATGAACTCACAACAACAAGTAGGGGAAGTTCACAGATGCCCTGGCCAGATTTCTCTTATTAGTATAAATACCATCTGTGGTTACCCCTGAAAAGAGCCCAGTAGCCTAGTAAGACTTAGCCATTCAGCAAAGGATAAGTAAATTTTGGTTCTTGGTAAATACACTGTATCAGCTCATTCAATACTCTATATTCACAGTGCTGTATATAGCCATGCATAACAAAAGAAGACATGACTCATGTCTGAGAAACAGAAGTATACAAACTATTATTTGAATTGATATCTCATAGCATACCATCCAAGGAAGTAGCCCACAGAATCTGACAGTCCAGCCATTTAGGGTACTTGAGAATTCCAATGTTTCAATGCTTGCATTCTATGTTCTCAGTGTTATGCATACAGGTAAACAAAAAAAACATCAAAGTGGAGACTATTTTTTCACCATTTCCAATACTGATCATTTCTTTTCACATCAGTACAACAAAATAACTATCACAGGGCAAACCAAATACCTTCCCAATCAAATAGAAGGAAGGCAATGAGGTGAAGTATTTATTGCTATTTAATTATGAATTATGGATGGCGGAGTAGTGCAGCGGTAGCATTGTCGCCTCACAGCAAGAGGTTCTTTGGTTCGATTCTTGAGTGGAGTGCTTTCTGTGGGAGTCTGCATGTCCTCCCTGTGTTCATGTGGGTTTCCTTCAGGTGCTCCAGTTTCCTCCCACATTTCAAAGACGTACATCTGGAACATTTCTCCCCGGGCCTGCACTGAAAATTGGCTACGTTCCAAGTTGGACTTTCCCAGTTAACAAATGTAAAATAAATAAATTAATAAATAATTATATCTTTGGCTATGATTAACATGTAGCTTATATTCTTCTTCTAGGTTGATAGGTCCATAGGTAAGTACTAAGCTAGCTGTCCTTGTGAGTCATTTTAAGCCTAGACAATTTCTCTTTTTGTGCTCAAATTAAGCTATCCTATTTCGTTAGAGATTGGTCTTACCCATCCCATGGTCTATAATTGCATATTACCCCTAATGACACTAGGTGGAATCTGGTTATAGATAATTTGAGTGGGACCCATGCATCGGATAAAGCATTTAGGAGCTGACTTTATCAATTAATAGTACAGGGGACAGTCCTGGGGTAAATTTTCTGTTTCTTATCCATAGATCCAAGTTGCACTTGAGTATCGATGAGGTGAATTTTATTTATGTGGATGGGATAGCTGTTCCAGAGCAGTGATATCCTCTGTGAGATATATCTGTCCCTCCAAATGATTCTGTTGATATTGCAGAAGAAGTTTAGATCCCTAGACTGATTATTGCTGATGCCATTTGACTTGCTGATGTACAGTAAATCCATCAGCATTGGATTAGAGGATGCCTTGTATGACAGATACAGGTCACCCCTTAGCAGTCTGTAGGATAATGAGTGTAGTGACAGGGCTTTGGGTCAGTCCTTGTAGAACATATTGTTTAGGATTTGTTGCATTTTAGTAATGTATCTCTGTGGGCTTTCCAATTGTATGTGTCTGGACAGATATATGCCAAAGGAGCATGATATTCAGTGGCTGGCCTAATGAGGGTGAAGTAAAGGAGGGCAATGACATCTCCAGATCAAGACAGAATAAAGAAGTTGTGTATGCACCATAATGTTCCATGTGAGTTGTTCATGTCGCCTTCATTCTTACTGATGGGTTCAGAGACGATCCTCGGCTCCAACTTGGCCAACTGCAAAAGCTCGAGGTCTTCAACCAGCTCAAGGCCAACTCCCTATCCCATGATGCACCCTGATCTTCCCTCAGATTTTGTTTGCTGCCAACTGACTACCTAGTAGTATATATATATATATATATATATATATATATGTATATGCCACTCAGAGAGCTGGATAAGAGACGATGCACCATATAAGAAAAGTGACAGACCTCAAGTAGACTGGATGGGGGTTGGAGGGTGGGAAGTAAGAATGAAGGCGAGATGAACAACTCACATGGCACGTTATGGTGAGTACATAACTTCTTTATGTGAAATTGTTTTATCTCGCCGTTCATTCTTACTGATGGGTAGCGTCCCAAGCACCATCTTTCTCGGGTGGCTCACGGGAGAATATTCCTCAGAACTGTGGAACCAAAGGAGGTCCTGCACTGGAGGCCTTGTGTACTTTGTAATGAGTGATAAAGGTATGAGGTCTTGACCAGGTAGCTGCTGCACAAATAGAATCCAATGGTAACCTTGCAGAAAAACTAATGAGGTTGAAACAGCTCTAGTAGAGTGGGCCTTTATATTTTGTTGTAAGGGAGCATTCTCTGAACTATAAATAAAGGAAATGCAATATGATAGCCATCTTGACAAGGTTACTTTTATCACTGGGGCACTCTGAAAAGGAAACAAAGAGTCTATGAACATCAAGTTTGTGAAGCATGTGTTCCATCCTATTTGTGTATTGAGGAAAGAAAACGGGCAACTCAATGGATTGGTTAAGATTTGTTTCTGAACAAACTTTTGGTAAAAAGAATGGAGAAGTTCTGAGTGAAACTCTGTCATTATGGAAAATCAGATAAGGAGGTTTGATGGTCAAGGCATGCATCTCAGAAATCCTCAGAGCAGAAGTAATGGAAATATAGTCTTCTATGAAAGGAATTTCAAAGGACAGGATGAGACTGGTTCGAAGGGAGGTAATATGATTCTGGGGAGAAAAAAATGTAGATTCCATGGCATGACAGAAGCTCTGATTGGTGGCCTCAAATGAATGGTACCTTTAAGAAAGGCTTTAGCGAGTTGATGTGACATGACATTGGAGCCTTGGAAGCCAAGATGAAAGTTTCAGATGGCTGCTAATTGAACTGTGATGGTAGCTGCAGCAGCTCCTTTGTTGAAAAGTTTAGTTAAAAATTCCAATAAAAATGGGATCAGAGCTAGATAAGGAGCAACATCATTTCGAGATGCCCATAAAGAAAATCTCTTCCATTTGCTAAGATATAACTTTCTGGTGGATGATTTATGAGATGATGTTATAATATGTTGGACCTCAGCTGAGAGGTTGTAGATCCTGGCTATTGTGGGAATTGGAGAAGCCAGGCTGTCAGTTTGAGCAATGAAGAGAAGGATGAAGAGCCCTCGATGAATGGGTCAACAAATCTGGAACCAGGTCCAGAATCCAGGGTTCTTCTAAGAGATGAGGCTGGAGTAAGGGAAACCAAATTTGGTGAGGCCAGTAGGGGGCTATTAAGCTCATGGTCCTTCCCAGAAATGTTGCTTTCTGTAATACTTTGGGAATCAGAGGGAAGGGAGGAAAGGCATAAAGGAGACCCAGGGGCCAATAGGTTCATAGGTTCATAGGTTCATACTAGGCTATCTGCCCGAGGGTATTTATAAGCCTAGCCCATAGTTTTGTGGCTTACGCCACCCCTTTAGTTTGGAGAAACTATGCCCATTATTTTGCTGTGCCTCTGTCGAGCAGTGACACTGAGGTAACCCCTGGGGTGTATCTGCGATCTCCCATCCATTGGTCAAGATTCCTCTTGAACAAGGCCAGTGAGGTGCTCTGCCTCACATAAACCGGGATTTTGTTCCACAGCATAGGGAGTCTTTGGGTGATGAATCTATCCCTCCAGCACGTCCTATTAATAACCGTGTCGAGGTTTAAGTCTCCCGCCTTGTGGCTCTGAGGGATCTAGATTTTTTGAGATGAAGCATGTTCATCAAATCTGGGTTTGACATGGCCTTGTATGTCAGACATAGGTCACCTCTGAGCAAGCGGTAAGCAACTGAATATAACTGGAGTTCTTTCAGTCGGGCAGCATAAGACAGATTTTTGAGACCCTTTATCCTTTTGGTGAGGAACTTTTGTGGCCTCTCCAGCTCCTGCAAGTGTCGGGTCAGATACATTCGAATGGGGCATTGTACTCGATCATTGGTCTGATGAGTGATGAGTATAGGGAGACTATGACTTCCCTTGATCTAGATGTGAATCCCTTCATGATAAGGTGGGCAATGTAGAAGGTCTTCTTAACTACTTTAGCAATATGAGTGTTGAATGAAAGGCTACTGTCAACCTGGGTTCCCAGGTCCCTAATAACTTCTTCTGTGTTCAGGGGATTGCCACCTATATGGTAGCTAGGGGTAACCTTATTTTTCCCGAAGGGTATGACTATGCATTTCTTGGCATTTAACTTTAGGCCATGGCTCTGGCACCAGTTATCCATTTCTGTGAGACCCTTCTGAAGGATATCTGTGTTGGATGTGTTTTCAACTACGGCGCCCAGTTTGCAGTCATCTGCAAACTTTGTCAGCCATAACCCTCCTGTGTTTGCTTGTACTTCAGAAAAGTAGATGCCAAACAAGAGTGGGCCCAGGACTGAGCCCTGTGGGACACCACTTGTGACAGGCTTTGAGTCTGACATGGCGCCAGCAACTCTGACCCTGTGGGTTCTGTCACTCAGCCAGTTTGCAACCCATCTTGTAATGTATGGGTTTACATTTAAGTTGATGAGTTTTTCAATGATACCCGAGTGAGGTATTGTATCAAAAGCCTTCGCCAGGTCTAGGTAGGCTGTATGGACTGCCTTTCCCTCGTCAATGGCCTTGGTGACTGTTTCGAAAGTCAACCAAGTTTAAAAGGCATGATCTGCCTTTGACAAAGCCAAACTGGGTTGGATCCAAAGTCTGCAAGTTCCCTATGTCTTTATTTATGAGATCCATTATGATCCTCTCCATGGCTTTGCAGATAAGGCTTGTCAAGCTAATGGGACGGTAATTTCCAGGGTCGGTGGAGGCACCGCCTTTGTGGAGTGGGACCACAGTCACTGTGTGCCACTCCCTGGGTGCAATCCGGAGGTGAGACTAAGATTAAACAGCTGTCCTAACTGTGGGTTTAATTCCTCGTTGAGTTCATGGAGCACACAGCCGGGGACACCATCAGGTCCCATGGATGCTGTGTTCTTTGCCTTGGAGAGCAGTTCTCACCTGGGCGTTAGAGATGTTTGGGGGTCTACAATCATTTGGTATAGATATCTCTCCTTTAGGGGGGGAGGGGGGGGAGAATTTTGCACTGAACCTGTCAGCCAGTATGTTGGCAATGTCTGTAGGATCAGTAATCTTCACATCATTTTGAACTAATTCTGAGCATATCTGGGAGTTTCCTCCTAGGTTTCTGACATAGCTAAAGAATGCCTTATGGTTGTCTTTAGAGTCCTTAGCTATTTTTTTCTCAAAATTAGCTTTGGATGATTTTATGAGAGCTCTTAGCTTTTTACTTATAGTGATCAGCGGTGTCTTACCTTTTAAGGATTTAGCTCTATCTTGTAGTAGCTTTCTCCTTTTGTTGTAGAGTTTGTTTATGGCTGGGGTCCACCAGACTGGACGCTTGCCTTTGGTACAAAGAGTCTTTGTTTTGCTTGGGATTGCCTGATCCATGCAGCCCTGCAGGTGCTGGTAGAAGGCATTTGTAAGTGATTCAGCGGTTTGAGTAATGTTAACCGCCGACTCAGGGGCCTTAAAGGAGACCACACTAGTCTTTAGAAGTGTGAAGTCGGCTTTCGAGAAGTTCTTTACTGTGGTCTTTTTCATTTCGGTGGGCGGGATGAGGACCTCCAGCGAGATTAGTTTGTGATCAGATCTCACCAGTGAGGGGTATACTTCGGCGTTGAACATTGTGCTCCCATGTTCGTGATGATGAGATCAAGTATGTTTTCTCCTCTTGTGGGGATGGTGACTAGTTGTTCCATGGCATTTGAGTTTATGAATTCCAGGAACTTTTGGGCTAGAGTGTTTGGGCTTGAGTAGTGGTCCCAGTCTATATTAGGGTAGTTGAAGTCACCTAGTATGATGGTGTTCGGAGATACATTTATCCCCTCCAGTGTTTTCAGGAAGGCCATATGAGGTTCCTGAGTTTGCGAGGGTGGCCTGTAACATGCTACAAATTGCAGAGCAATCTTGCCTATGGTTAATTGCACCTGGATGGTTTCCGATGCATCGTGCGATGCCACCAATCTTGAGGTGTGGGTGTCCTTGATGAATATGGATACCCTCCTCCTTTCTTGGTATTGTCCGGGTTTTGGGGCCGGAACGCATGATATGAGGTAAAACCTGATATTGCTGGGGTGCTCTCAGGAGCCTTGAACCAGGTTTCTGTCACAGCACAGACATCAATGTTCTCCATACTGAGAAGGGCCTCGAAAGTGTGCATCTTGAGGTTGAGACTTCTGGCATTGAGCAGCATTACCCTTAGTTTTTTCTTTGTTTTGTTCTAGGGTGGTAGGTTTAGAATTTGAGCCTTGCCTAAAAAGGCACTATGGGGGTGGCAAGAGCCTTTGCCAAAATCCGGAATCCCAGGGGTGACAAGTGCAAGCCGTCCCTTGCGAAGCAGCGTGGCTTGTCCAGCATGTCATCCCAGGCAGACAGACATTGGATCCCCATTGAATGACACCAGAGTTTAGGCCAATTGTTAAAGCTGATCATCTTATCTCTGTATTGTGGCATCATTCTTGGTGAAGGTAGGATACTGCTCAAGGTCAGGGTCATACCTGCTTTGGCTACATAATCAGAGAGCTCCTCTATGTCTCTTTTCATGTAGTCCAAGGAGGTACGTCTCAGGTCGTTAACACCGGCGTGGACAATGATTGAGTCGTACTTGTACCTGCTGTTGAGAGACCTGAGTGCATGCGTTATGTGGCGGATTCTAGCACCCGACAGGCAGCTTACTGTGACCTTCTCCTTACTCAGTCTGGTGAGCGGGACGCCAGTGTGTCTGACTATGGAGTCACCAATGACTAGTGTGTCTGGCATTGTGTTTGGCCTTAAGGGCTGTGACTGCTTGACACTCTGACTGTGTGGTCTATGTGTTGCAGGTGTTGTGTTCTGAGGTGGTAGTTGTTTGGGTGTCTGCTTTGGTGGCCTCTGCTGTTTTGGTAGATTTTGATCAGAGCCTCGAGTATGTCTTTGTGTGTTTATGTGTATGATTTGAGGTTGTGATGGTATTATGTGAGACTGGGTCTATAGTGTGTGTGGTTACCTTCTCCTCCTGTCTGGTCATGCCAGTCCTATGTTGAGAGAGCTCAGCCTCCAGTTTGGCCGTATAGTTGCATCTCGCATGTATTTGTGTTTTGTGGGAGGAGGAGAGGGTTGTCAGTGTACATGAGGCAATTGTAACATTGCCTCAATATTCCCAGGTTCACCAGCTGAGCAGGAGAGGACATTAGCAACTCATCCCTCGACATGCTAGAAGGAATAGACAGAAAAACTTAAGAAAAGGTTCTGGGGGATGTGGGTGACCGAGAAATGGGGTTTGCTTTTTTGGGGTACTTTCTATAACAAGAGTGCTGTATCGAGGTGATAAGTACTGTAGGAGCAAGTGCTTCGCTATACAGATAGAGAATAGTCTACTTGGGAGTCAAGTAGAGATAATTTATAGTTGTAGGATACACTAAATAGAACAGTAGTATACTTTGAGGAAGGTAGTTTTAAGGGAAAATTTGAAGAGTGGACTTTAGGTAGCCCTAATAGTTTAAATCTGATTAACCAGCGCTGCCCTAGTGTGCAACAGTAGCAGCTCCGCGCTAAAGCGTGCTTTATAGCAGGGGGCTGGAAAAAACAGGAAATGACCCAAAATGGCCGACAAATTACTAGTTGCTGCTTCTAACCACTCCTCTGAGGACAAACAAGCAGCTCAGTACTCCCCACTCCCACTGGTGAGTAAAGAAACTACCTCTGGCCACACAAGAAAATGGAGGAACACAGAAACCAAATACAAAGCCCAGGGATCAGCAAAATCTGATCACTGGAACAACTAGCTAGGAAAGTTTAGGAAAGGAGAAATATTTTTTGTTTTTTTTTTTTTTGCAAACAGACAGAAAAAATGCAGTAAATGCTTTGTTTTCGACTAAATTGCTATCAAAGGCTGGTACACTTGAGTGTATTAGCCTGTTTGTTACTTTTAAGCAATACTTTAGCCCACAAGTGCAATCAACAATATAAGCTCACAAAACAGGAAAATAAGGTAATAAAACAGTAATATAGGCACAAACAGTAGTCGAAAAGCTCAAAAGATCGAAAAATGCAAACTAAAAAGTTTAAAAAATACTTATGATCAAGAAAGTTGCTTTTTCTGCTCTCTGCTGGCTTAGGAACTCTGCAGGGGACCACGAGGAGCTATGCCTAGTTCTCTAATGCCAGAAAAGCCTGCCAAAGTGTGCTTTATAGCAGGGGGCTGGAAAAAACAGGAAATGACCCAAAATGGCCGACAAATTACTAGTTGCTGCTTCTAACCACTCCTCTGAGGACAAACAAGCAGCTCAGTACTCCCCACTCCCACTGGTGAGTAAAGAAACTACCTCTGGCCACACAAGAAAATGGAGGAACACAGAAACCAAATACAAAGCCCAGGGATCAGCAAAATCTGATCACTGGAACAACTAGCTAGGAAAGTTTAGGAAAGGAGAAATATTTTTGTTTTTTTTTTTTTTGCAAACAGACAGAAAAAATGCAGTAAATGCTTTGTTTTCGACTAAATTGCTATCAAAGGCTGGTACACTTGAGTGTATTAGTCTGTTTGTTACTTTTAAGCAATACTTTAGCCCACAAGTGCAATCAACAATATAAGCTCACAAAACAGGAAAATAAGGTAATAAAACAGTAATATAGGCACAAACAGTACTCGAAAAGCTCAAAAGATCAAAAAATGCAAACTAAAAGTTTAAAAAATACTTATGATCAAGAAAGTTGCTTTTTCTGCTCTCTGCTGGCTTAGGAACTCTGCAGGGGACCACGAGGAGCTATGCCTAGTTCTCTAATGGCAGAAAAGCCTGCCAAAGCGTGCTTTATAGCAGGGGGCTGGAAAAAACAGGAAATGACCCAAAATGGCCGACAAATTACTAGTTGCTGCTTCTAACCACTCCTCTGAGGACAGACAAGCAGCTCAGTACTCCCCACTCCCACTGGTGAGTAAAGAAACTACCTCTGGCCACACAAGAAAATGGAGGAACACAGAAACCAAATACAATTGTGCACCAATGCATCCCTTCGGACATCCCCTGGCGGGGGAATCAGGGCAAAGTAGCTGCTGCATTTTGTGTTTGTTGGAGTTGCAAAGAGATTGCAGCAAGGCTGGTCCCACCTGCGGAATATCCGTTCCGCTACTTGTTTCTTTAGGGACTACTTGTGAGGCAGTAGAATTGCCCTGCTTAGCTTGTCTGCTATCACATTGTATTTCCCCGGGATGTGCATTGCTATCAGAAAGTGCTGGGAGGAGATTGCCCACTGCCATACTCTCATGGCCTCTCAACCCAGGGGGTAAGAGTTCCTCCTTGTTTATGTACCAGACCACTGACATGTTGTCTGTCTGAATTGCAATTGTTCCCAGAGGTAGAGAGTCTTGAAAGGACTGCAATACTAGAAGTACCACTTTCATCTCCAGAACATTTATATGCAGATGAGCCTCGTGTTTCTTCCATGTGCCTTGAGCTGTTCTTCCCTGATAATGCCCCCCCCACCCAATCAAGGAAGCATCCATGGTCACTGTGGCTATGGGATTGGGTAGAACGAATGGACAGCCTCGAGTTACATGTTGAGATGTCAGCCACCATTGAAGGTCCTTCTTGCATGTATTCATTATGATAAATTGGTGTGACATTGGATGTTCCTGAAAGGACCATTGAGAGAATAGGCACCATTGTAGAACTTGCATATGCATTCAAGCAAGAGGAATGGCAATGATTGCTGCCGCCATCGGTCCTAGTAATTTGAGTACCATTGAAACTGGGGGCTTTTTTCCTTGGAAGCAGGTCTAATATTTGTTTTCTTAAGAGACAAATTATTTCTAGAGGTAGACTTAATGTCATTGAAACTGTGTTTAGCTCTGCTCCTATAAAGACAGTCTGTTGCAATCGCGATAAGGCAGATTTTTCTGAGTTGATGGTAATCCCCAATTGATTTCAGAGATTTAAGGTTGTGTCCCTTGCCTGAATAAGTTGATGATTGGTGGTGGCAGTGAAGAGCCAGTCGTCTAGATATTGGAACATCTGGAATCCCAACCATCTCAAGTGAGCGGTGACTACTGCCATATATTTGGTGAACACTCTGGGTGTTGTAGTGAGACCAAAGAGCAGAGCATGAAATTGATAATGGCTGGCTCCCAGTCAGAAGCATAGATGATCTCTGGATGGTCTGTCCATCTTTATGTGGTAGTACGCATTCTGAAGATCTATAGAGCACATCCAATTGTCTTTCCCCAGAAAGGGAAGTATTGACTGAAGCATGATTATCTGGAACTTCGTCTTTTTTACTGACTTGTTTAGTCTGCTTAGGTCCAGAAGAGGTCTCCAGTCCCCTGTTTTCTTTGGAACTAAAAAGAACCTTGATCAAGTTCCGGATCCTATCTGGTCTGCTGGGACTGGTTGGATGACTCTTTTGTCAAGCAACCTCTGGACCTCTAAGGCTGCTTGGTCCCTGTGACCGGGTGGAACATCTGGGATTTTCTTTACTAGAGGGGGTGGAGTGGCAAAGGGAATTGAGTATCCTCTGGATATTATACTTTGTACCCATCTGTCTTTTGTTATTTTTAGCTAGGCGTCTAGGTACAGAGATAGGCGTCCCCCGACTGCCTCCAGAGATGAACAGTCAGGCCTCCTTTCAGGAACGCTGATAGGGCTTGCCAAAGAACTGGTCTCTGTCACCCTGGTTCTGTGGACCACCTCTGCTGTGTTGATGATGTCTTCCATTATTACCCCCTCCTCTGTCTCTGGGGGGGGGGTTCACCCCGAGTGTTCGGAAAAGATCCTTAAGATTTACGGAACCGTATCTTTCCACCTCCCCTCCCTTTGGGGTAAGGTCTATTCGGGGTAGAAAAATGTACTCCAATGGCAGACAAGATCTTTCCGTCTTTTTCACTCCTGGTAAGTATTTCCTTTACCTTATGTCCGAAAAGGGATGAACTGTCAAAGGCAGTGTTAATGAAGTAAAACTTAAAGGGTTCCACAATAGAACATAAGCACATCCAGGAATGTCTCCTGAGAGCGATTCCTGTACCCATCGTTCTGCTCGTACCATCAGCTGCATATGACAACAGACGCATGGTTGAGTTCACTATCGAAATAAGAGTGGAGAGCTGGGACGTTACCTTGTCCAAAACCCCCGCAGCTACAGAGCCTTGCAGGGTGTCTCCTAGCTTCTTCATGAGATCCCGTTGTAATCTAGTAAAATGTGTGAGGTAGTTCAAAGATCAAATGATGAAACATACGCTTCCCATATCTGTCCATAATCCTGGATTCTCTGTTGGGAGGATGAACAGATGAAGAAGTCTCTAATAATTCCTTGTTGGTGGCTGCTGCCACCACCATAGCATTAACAGGTACTCCTTTAGTAAGGTAAGGTCTATCTTGAGGGCTAGTAATAAATTTGTTAGGCCTCCTGGGTACAGGCTCCGTGGTGTCTGGGGACTCCCATACCCTTTGAGTGAGTAATTCAAGCAACTCATCAAAGGGTTGGGATACCCAAGAGGTGGAGGGTTGAGACCCAAAAGCCTTCAGGAGAACTGACTCATGATCAGAAGGGTTAAGGGATTTCCAGCCACCCTTCTGCTTAAGAATTTCTAAGATATGTGCAAATGAGATATGTTCTTAGGGGGACCATGGGGACCCTTCTGACTCATTCAAGTCAGTATCCAAAGTGACTGGCTCCTGTGGGGAGTCCATCTGCTTCCTCTTGCAGTGTCTCGTCCTAGGCACTTCTTCAGTTGGGGCTTCTGAAGAGGTCTCAGAAGAACATGGCTCACCCAGTGGGGCTTCCTGAGGCTCAGGATCTCTACACTTCAATGGAGCATGTGATGAAGAGGCAAAGAGGCAGGCACCGATGCTTTCAAGGAGGGAGCTGCTTGAACTGAAGGAGTAGTTGTCGGGGCAGACAAAGCTCTCCTCATAGCCTTGAAGGCTCCTCATTCCCAATGAGAGGAATCCCTCAGATCTGAAGATTCGATGGAAACCATCTGCACCAGTACAGAGGGCTCTGAGTCAGAGGTCGGGGCTGAACTCACTTGAGCCGAAGCCCCGAGAGATAAATTCAGCACCGCTATCCTCCCTGGACCCAACCGGTGAGTGTCGGCCCCAAGATCCTTTGGTTGGTTCCAAAGACAGGACAATCAGGGCCGAAAAACCTAGAGTAGGTGTTGGACCCGAGGGGTCTACGATCATCAGTTCCACGCTGTCCAGCTCTGAAACTTCCATGCAGATCGGAGGAGGAACAGAAGATGTTGGAGGAACTAAGGTCAGCTCCAAAGCCCTCAGGGTCAGTGCCGATAAAATTTTTGCCAGCTCCGGTATCTGTAGAAGCCTCTTCACCACGCGGTCCACATCCAAATCAGACAGTTTACTTGAGGCCTGTGAATAGTGTGACGAAGCCATCGATTGTAATATGGGGGACTTTAAGGAAGGAGATACTGGCTCCAAGGTAGGGGACCAGCTCCTAACCATAACGACAGCTGGTTCTGAAGGCTGTGGAACCAATGTCAAAGCTTTACTAGAAGCTGATTTCGAAGTAGATAGACTTTTTTCGGTTCTGAAGTCTTTTTGGAGTGCCTGTCTGATTTATCCAGCGACTCTTGAAAAGAGGATTTCAGCAGACCTTTATCCATTAGTTTTCTTTTTCCTCTTATGCAACACTCTGGAGCTAAAGGAGTGGCATATAGCACAGTTTTCCTGCAGGTGTACCTCACTCAAGCAGTAGACACATTCATTATGTCCATCAGTTATAGACATCTTTTGCTGACATCTAGGGCATTTTTTGAAGCCAGACTTGGCTTTTTCCTTCACCTGCTGAGACATATTTTCAAAGGCAAATACTAACAATAGTAATCCCAGCAATATGTCCTATAAAAAAGTCGGCTCTAACAGTAAAATTCACAGAAAAGAGCCAGTAAAGCCTTGAGAAAAGAAGCCTCTAAGACATTTAGCTAACAATGCAAATATTTATCTGCCCTTTATAAAAATAAGGGCTGTAATTTAACAAATAACACACACACACACACACACACACACACACACACACACACACACACACACACACACACACACACGTACTACAGATAGGACAAGAAAAGGCCTTAAAACACGGCCACTAACATCTAATTATAATATTATTATTAAAAACAACTATGTGCCCTGTGAAAAAGAAGGGCTATAACCTAATACAACACACTCTCTTATAATATTGAAGATAAAGAGATAAAAAGGCCTAAAAACACAGCCACTAATTTCTCAGTAAGTAAGCTAACTGAGGTAGAGATAGAGAGAAAAGAAGGCATAAAAAATGGCCCTAATGACTAATTATATAATCTAAATGATCTAAATACAGACTACACACTCTAACTATCCTATCTAAATGACTAAATAAACAACTAAACTATTATAACAGCTAATTTTGTAAGAAAAAGCTAAGTTATTCACTGGCCAGAGCTGGTGAACGTCCGGTCAAGTTACAGCGGCAAATGAGATCTGCGGGAAGATCAGGGTGCATCATGGGAGAGGTAGTTAGCCTTGAGCTGGTTGAAGACCTCTAACTTTTACAGTTGGCTGAGTCAGTATCCATATATCCATATATTAAAATCCTTCAGTTTATCAAATACTATTTTTGTCTCATGTTCTGGACTGGTAACATATATTATACAATCTACAAAAAAGGGATGTTGTTTATTTTTGAGCTGCGTTTCCAGGCCTGCCAACTGATTTGTTTCCTTATGTGCAGAGAGTTAAAGACCTGATCGGTCTCTTAACTAGCTATCCCATTGGCCAGTTAGTCTGATGCCCACAGACTAATAATGCCTGACATGCAGCAGGTGGTTTGCTGATGGTTGGTTACTGAGTCTGTCTTACCATAGGTCGTTACCAAAGCAGTAGCGTTTACATATATGAGGTGATAGGTCAAAGAATCAAACCTGGCCGTTTGTGTCTCCATCCTGATATACCCTTGTTTTCAATTATAATCATCTCATAACATAAATTAATGAATACAATAAATACTGCTTGTCCATTAATTAAACAGTGCTTTTTGCTCCTTGACTAGGAGCTTCCTCATATCACATACTGCTTAGTAAAGCCATGCATTTAGTGTTAACATTTTACATAATAAAAAACATTGAATAAATCAATACATATTTTTTCACATATCACAAAGTTCAAATTTATGTGAGCATAAACATTGTAAATATACTGTAAATATATTGTAAAAAATGCTGCATAACAAAGTTTATTGTTTTTTGGAAGTACAAGTTTGTAAGTCTTGCATGCATCAGGCCCTTCACTCTGAGCCATTTACAAGATGTGCCCTTCTAGTTCAGAGTTACAGTCTTCAAACTGATCACATTCATTGGAGTTTTCTGTTTTAGAGATTTGGCACTTCTTGTATGACTCTCACTTGCATGCTCATCTAATCTGTTTAGTCTAAAGCAATAAACTAAAATCTGGTACTTTTCATCATATATGGGGTTAATTCAGGTTATATGTGTTAGAGCCATCATCTGGATTACCTGTTTCAAGGAAAACATAGAAGCCCTTATAAGTTGTAATATAAAGTCTGTTAGAGAAAAAATACTTTTGGTGAAATATGACCATGAACGAAGTGGTTGATTACTATTAGAGAAGCTTAAATAAAAAAGGTAATTGGTCATTTTTATGTTAAAAATATGTTATTGTTATCTGAAACATGTTTTCATTATTACTTATCTGTTTTATTTTAAAATAAATCGCCATAAGTTATATACCAACTCCATGGGGACTCTGAACTTTTGCATTTAGCAGTATGAATGTCCATTACTGTTAACAGTGACAACTGCACAGCTAGGTTCCGCACGTTGTTCTTGGAACTGGCCAGCTTATCATGGATTTTATGCATCAGATGTCTCTCCTATTCTTTCATTCTCCCATTCTTGCCAAATAAGCTACCCAAAGACATTAAGAACTCTATATCAGAGCAAAACAGCAGTCTCTAAAAGCTAAGACCCAAACAGTTCTGGAAGGAAGTTAACTTTCTTACTGGTCATAAAACATCCACTTGCAATCCACAATCTGACCCACTCTCCATTCTAGGGAAACTCACCCAGTGAGACTTTTTCGAAGAATTCAGTAACTTTCTTCCTTTCTCGAATGTCGATAAGTCCCTGCCTTCCCTCTTCCCACTCTATATCCCACCTTTCTATTTTAAATTTCACTCTAAAGATATTAAACCACTCCTCCAACAAATTCCTCATGGCCCTACAGGATCAGATGGTTTGTATACCATTGTAATGATCTGAGATCAGTTAAGTGCTTCTGTCAATAGATTTCATCAAATCTAGGATTCCTTTGTAATTGCCACTTAATTCTTTGCTCCTAAACAGGATAAGGGGATAGGAAAATCAAACTGCCAATCAAGGAAAACTAGTAGTCAGGGATAGGTAGACACTGGAAGAAGAATTAGCCAATCATCAGCAAGTACTGAGTCAACGAAGCCCGCAGTCTTGTTGCCTAGTACAATAACTAAGCAATATGTAGCAAAGTGAGACATCAGGCTCTTTGGAAAAAGGGAATCCAAACCAGAATATCTGAATCCTGTTTCTGAAGCATGCCATCCAACAAAGTTGTGCATAGAGCCTTGCATGCCTGGAATTTATAGTTCTTGCAAAATTTTGAGCTTTGGTGTTTAACTCAGCCCGCACTCTGTGTCCCCACAACTATATGTAGCTATGCATAACAAAGTAAGATATGACTTTCTTCTGAAAAAAAAAAGAAGTATTTAGGTGAGAATATTTGAATGCAACTTGTGTCATACTTCCCAAGGAAGTAGATTGCAGCGTCTGATGCTCCTAAAGTTTATGGTCCTATGAAATTTACTGTTTCAGCTCCCCCTGCACTCTGTCCCCTAAAGCTACACATAACTATACATAACAAAGACAGATATCAGCCTGTTCTGTGAAAAGGAATTATTCAAAACTAGAATACCCGAATGTCATTTTGTAGCATAATATATATGGAAGTAGTCCACGGAGGCTGATGATCCCAGCATTTATGGAAACTCACTGTTTCAGCATAGTCTGCACTGCACCATGTGTCCATAAAGCTGTACATTGTCATACTTAATGAAATTAATACAGCACTGCCTTCTGACTAAAGGAATTAATCAAGTGAGAATATTTGAATTTAATTTTGTAGCACACCAGCCAAGAAAGTAGCCTTTGAAAGTCTTATGTTCCTAGTCTTTATGGTTCTTTAAATTCATCATTTTAAGCTTAGCTTGCACTCACATCTACAGTGCTCTACATTGATATGCAGAGCAAGGCCAGACATTATTATCTTCTGATAAATGGAAAAATCTACAGAACAAGAATATTTGTATTCTGTTTTGCAACATACCATCAAAGAAAGTTTACAAGGTCTGATGTAACTATCATTTGTGGTTCTTGAGAAGTATACTGTTTCAGCTCAACCTGCACTTCAGTTCCCAATAACATGAACAGTAACACCTACATCTCTCATTTCTGTGAAAGGGAATTATCTGATCATATTATGATCTGAGGAAGAAGCCAGAAAATGCTAATATTCCAAGCAGTTCTTGAGAAATGCACTTGTTTCAGATCAACCTGTACGCTGTATCTCAATGATATACATAGCTAGGCAATGCAAAGTAAAACATCACTGAATTCTGAAAAAAGGCAATTATCTAGTCTAGAGTAGTGGGATTTTATTTTGTAGCATGTTATCTCTGGAAGAAGCTTCCATAGTCAGATGCTCTTACCATTTGTGATTCTTGAGAAACTCATTGTTGTTTATCTCTGCATGCCCTCTTCCCCACTGTCTTTCTCTCCGCATAGTTAAGCATGACTGGATGGGAAAGAAAGACCTTACTCTCTTATATGAAAGGAAAATATAAAAAGAATAATTTGTCAGTGTTATTTTGTAGCATACCATTCAAGTAATTAGTCTGCAGAGTTCAATTCTGCTAGCCTTTTCGGATCTTGAAAAATCCACTGTTTCTGTGTCCCCCGTGTTACAAATATGTATACATAAAATAAGATACCACTCATTATCTAGGCTATCAAAGAAAGAGGTCTACAGAGCCTGACTCTCCTGGCACTTCTAGTTGCTGAGAAATTAACTGTTTCAGTTCAGCCAGCATTCGTTGTCTCTCATGTTATACATACAAACTAAGGCATTAGTCTCTTCTAAGAAACAGAATTATCCAAATCCGAATATCTGAATATTGTTCTATAGCATACCAGCCAAAGCAACCTGAAGAGTCTGACACTCCTAGAACATCATTCAGAGAAACTTTCTGTTTCAGCTCAGCCTGCATTCAATGGCCACAGGGAAGAACAACATCACACTCTTCTGTAAAGGGAAATGAGAATGGTTACATGCCATTTTGTTGCATACTGTCTTAAGACAGTATCCTGCAGATTCTAACACTGCTAGAATTTATGGTTCTTGATGAGCTCACTGTTTCAGCTCTTTGTGCTTCTTGAGAAATTCAGCATTTCAGTTCAGCCTTCAAATATGTCTCATCATAGGACTACAGCTCCAATATTTTCTTTATTTGATTGGATCCATCTCTAGGAAGTCTGTTTCTTGTAGCTTGAATTTTCCCCAACTTCCCACCCCAACCCTTTTCTTGTTTTAAAAAGCTGTCTCTCTGGTTTCCACCCCCTTATGTTACACCCTCAAGCAATATTTTTTGGTGTTTTTACATTAAGAAGTTAGCAGTGCCCTGTACAAATACAAACACCTAGACTGTAACTTTTATCTACAAAACTACTCAGAACTGAAACCTGTAACTTACTGTGGCTAAAACAAAGCCAGTGCATGCAGATAAGCTTAGAGCAGCCAATCTGTGCATTAAAAAGCATTATTATTAAATCTTTGCACAATCTAACCAAACCACAGAAACCACTATAAGAGACCTGTGTATAAGCCTATCCATAACATACAGTAGCCCACCTAAATACAGGTCTGGACAGCATGGATATGCAACTTTCTGGTTTAAAAGACCACATCTGCGCTTGTTTCCCATCTTTCCTGTAACTAACCTACTGGGAAGCACTAGAAAGCCTTAAACTGATACAAGCCTTTTAGCTTAGAAGAGAGACTTTGGAGTGATTAAGTATCAGTTTTCTGTACTTTCTTGCTGTATTTAACTGTTTTCCGCCTAAACGCCAATTTTACAGCATTTATTGTGATTCAAAAGCTTGTTTTTTTTCACATATTGTACTTATTTGACTGCCTGCACTTTTAAAAAGTTGTTTTTTGTTTAAATAATTTGTTTAACTGTTGTAGGCTACACACTAAAGTGTGATAGCCTTTTCTGATCGTTTGTAGTAGTTTAAAGCTGTTTTAAGTGTATTTTTTACTGTTTTCGCCTTATCTTTTAAAAAAAATAAACAAAAAAATCCTTGTTTCCTGCCTTTCTAAGCTAGTATAGTCCAGTTTTCGGGTTAGTGCTGAATTCAGGGCTGTGTTACAAGTTTCTGAGTTGCCCATACCTTACTTGGATAGAAGGAAGTTTCTTTGTTCACCTGTGAGAGAGGGAAGCTTTGAGCAGCCTATCTGTCCCTGGAGGAGTGGTTCCAGCCCAGAAGTTAATAGTTTATTGACCATTTTGGGCTAATTTCTCTCTCTTTTATTTCCCTGCTATAAAAACCGTGTTTGCGCTGTTTTGTGTGCCGGGCAGTGTCGGTTAGCTAGGGTTAAATTATCCCGGCTCCACTAAGTCTCCGCTTCAGTTTTTCCCTTGAAACTAGTCTAACTCTCAAACTAAGCAGTCAAAAGGCATCCTACAGCCAAGCACTTGCTCAGACCTAATAGCAATCACTAATATGCCTTGACACTTGATTGTTCAGCAGGGCAAGGCTCTTTATTCACCCCTCACCAACCAAGCAACTAAGCAGCTCATCCTACTATTCAGGCATGGCCAAAGGTGTACTCTCCAGTCCAGCTGGTGAATCTGGCAATGTTATAACTGCCTCATGTACACAGGCAACCCTCTCCTCCTACGACAAAACACTAACATATGCAAGAGATGCAATTATACAGCCAAACTCGAGGCTAAGCTGTCTCCACCCAAGACTGGAACAGACAGTCAAGAGGAGAAGGTTAACACTTGCACCACACCTCCAGCCACACATAGACCTACTAAACCAGTACTGGCAAAAAATACACATAAATACACAAAATCATACTCGGAGGCTGTAAATAAAAACCTGCAAAAAAGCATCAGAGACCTCCAAAGCAGACACCCAAATAACCTGCACCTCCCGTCACAAACCAGACAACACATAAAACACAAAATCAGTGTGCCGCACAATCACAGCCCTTAAGGCGAAATAACATACCTAACACACTAGTAATAGATGACTCTATAGTCAGGCACACTGACGTCCCACTCACTAGGCTGGACAAGCAGAAGGTTACTGTTAGCTGCCTGTCGGGAGCCAGAATCCACCAAATAACACAAGCACTCAGGTCACTCCAGAACAAGTACAAATATGACTCTGTCATTGTTCATGTTGGTGTGAATGACCTGAGACATACCTCCCTCGACTACATGAAAAGAGACATGGAAGAGCTCTCTGATCATGTAGTCCAGGCTGGTATGACCCTGAGTAGCATCCTGCCCTCACCAAGAATGATACCTCAGTATAAAGAAAAAATTATCAATTTCAACAATTGGCTAAGCTTCTGGTGTCATTCAAAGGGGATCTAGTGTTTGTCAGCCTGGGACGACATGCTTGACAAGCCGCATTGCTTCGCAAGAGATGGCTTGCACCTGTCACCCCTAGGCTTTCAAATACTGGCCAAGGCTCTTGCTGCCTCCATTGTGCCTTTTTTAGGCAAGGCTCAAAAGTCAAACCCACCTCCATAAAAAGCACAATTAACAAAAAACTGAGGGTTATGCTACTCAATGCCAGGAGTTTAAATCTCAAAATGCATGCGCTCGAAACACTTCTCAGTATGGAGAACGTCGACATCTGTGCAGTAACTGAAACCTGGTTCAAGGCTCCAAAGAGCACCCCAGCACAACTTGTACCACACGTTTTGGCCACAGAACATGGGGTGTATCTATATTCATTAAGGATACCTACACCTCCAGGTTAGTGGCGCAGCATGATACCTCTGAGATCATCCATGTGCAACTAACATCGGGTAAATCTGCAGTGCAAATTGTGGCCTGCTACAGATCACCCTCCATGACCCAGGACCAGCACTCCACCTTTCTGGAGACACTGGAAAACTAGAAGGTCCTACCGAACACCCTGATATTGGGCGATTTCAATTACCCTACCATTAACAGGGAAAACTACTCGAGTACAAACTCCCAGGCCCAGCGCTTTCTGGAATTCATCAACTCAAATGCCCTGGATCAGTTGGTAAACTCCCCTACCCGAGGTGAAAACATATTTGGACCTGGTCATCACAAACATGGGTGACAGGTGTTCCACACCGGAGGTCAACCCATCACTGGTTAGATCAGACCATAAATTAATCACTCTGGATGTCCACACCCTACCACCACCCCCAACTAAGGAAACCACAGTAAAAAACTTTTTTAAAGCAAACTTCACCTTACTTAAGACAGAGGCAGTAAGTTTCACAGCCCCCACGATAAAGGATAATGCTGCCCAAGATGCAGAAATATTTACAAATGCACTCTATGAGCACCTACAAGGATGCATGGATCTTGCCATCCCTAGCAAAACCAAGACTCACTCATCTAAGAGAAGGAAACCTGTCTGGTGCACCCCTGCCATAAACAGGCTATACAATAGAAGGAGGAAGCTAGTTCAGAAAAAAAGCAAATCCCAAGAAGGAAAGACATCCCTGATCAGTATCAGTAAGAAACTAAGGTCCCTCATAAAATCATCCAAGGCTAATTTCGAAAGAAAAATAGCCATGGATTTAAAAGATAACCACAAAGCCTTCTTTAGCTATGTTAAGAATCTAAGTGGCAACTCTCAGATATGCACTGAACTAGTGCAAAATAGCACAAAATACACTGAACCTACTGATATTGCCATTATCCTGGCAGACAGATTCAGTGTAAACTTCACTCCCCTCTCACCCCCAAAATGGCCCACAACAATACTGAAAAAGTGTAGTGTCCCATGAATCACAGATGCACAGGTGAAAATAGCCCTTTCAAAAGCCACAAACACAGCGTCAATGGGGCCAGATGGTGTCCTAGGCTGCGTCTTGCATGAACTATAGAACAGCCTAACCCCCCTCCTAAACATACTGTTTAACCTCAGCCTCTCCACAGGCTACGTACCCATAGAATGGTGCACAGCAATGGTTATTCCACTCCACAAAGGAGGGGCCACAACTGGCCCTGGTAACTATTGCCCTATAAGCCTGACTAACCTGGTCTGCAAAGCTATGGAGCGCATCATCATAGAACTCATTAACAAAGACATTGGGGAACCTCCAAACACTTGACCTGACCCAATTCGGCTTTGTTAAGGGCAGATCATGCCTACTAAACTTGGTTGACTTCTTTGAGACAGTCACCAAGGCCATAGACGAGGGAAAGGTTGTTCACACAGCCTACCTTGACCTTGCCAAGGCTTTCGACACCATTCCCCACTCGGGTATTACAGAAAAACTCACCAGCCTGAACATAAACCCCTACATCACGAGATGGGTTGCCAGCTGGCTTACAGACAGAACTCACACGGTAAGAATGGTGGGCTCCAGGTCTGACTCTAAACCAGTCACAAGTGGTGTCCCGCAAGGCTCGGTCCTGGGACCCCTACTGTTTGCCACATACTTCTCAGAAATACAGGCAAACACAGGAGGACTATGGCTAACCAAGTTCGCTGATGACTGCAAACTGGGAGCCATAATTGACTCTCCGGCTGACATGGACATCCTCCAAAAGGGCCTTACTGAGATGGACACCTGGTGTCAAAGTCATGGCCTCAAGCTAAATGCCAAAAAATATAACCAGCAGAGATGAGGAAAAGACGAAACTAGCCACTCGACCAACGATACACAGAGTTTATTCCAACAAATCCACAAGTGTTAAGCGCTTTCAACTGTAACAAACAGTCTTCATCAGAACACTGAATAAAACATAAAATCAGTATATATACTCTTGTGACATCTTAAAATAAAAAAAAAACGCCAAAACTCTAAAAGATGCAGTACACATTAATCGTAGTCTGCTGATAGAGTCTATATGTAAAACAAACCTAAACTACTAATACTGATATGTGAAGTAAAATATACATTATCTACAGAATAAAAACTATTGATCTAATACTAAAAAAGGTTTAATACTGATGTGATCGTTTATGCCAGGATTTCTGGTGGCATCAGTATAAATCTGCCATTTGCTTTCTAATAAAGCTAATAGCATTTTCCAGTTACCTCCACTAGGTGAACATATAACCTGATCAATTATAGTGAATAAGAACTTATGTTGACTGCCTTATCTAAAATGTGTCTGGATAAGGCATTGTTACTATCCTGCTTCTGAATTCTGTAATAGTGTTCTATAATAGTATAATAGTGGGACACAGGTGGACAGTATTCTCTCCTTTGATAATCACATTGCGACAGTAGTCAGGAAATCATTCTACATGGCACACCTCATCACAAAAGGCTTCTCATCCAGAAAAAAAGAGGTCATTGTTCCCCTCTACTCATCACTCATTAGACCCATTATAGAGTACAACGCCCCTTTTGGTATGTACCTCACAAGACATCTACAACAACTGGAAAGGCCACAGAAATACCTCACAAAGAGAATTACCGGCCTGAAACAGATGCCCTACACAGACAGTCTCAAAAAACTCCAGCTTTACTTTGTTGCATATCACCTACTCAGAGGTGATCTCTGCCCAACATACAAAGTTATGTCAAACCCAGAGCTTTTGGACATGCTCCACTTAAAGAAATCCCAATTCCTCCGAGCTACACGCGCTAGGACCTAAACCTTGTCACCACAATAAACAGAACATGCCAGAGGGATAGATTCCTGTCCCAGAGACTTCCCATACTCTGGAATAAACTACCTATCTATATCAAACAAAGCTCTTCATTAGCACTCTTCAAGAAAAATCTTGATGATTGGATGGTAAATAGGAAATTCACCCCGGGGATTACCTCTGTGGCTCTGCTCGACAGTGGCACAGGAAAATAATTTTCTTGGGTGTTAAAAGCCAGGGTACCTTTTTGGCTGGGCTTGTATAGGCCCCAGGGCCGATAGCCTAGTACCTACCTATGAACCTATGAACCTATACATTCCATGGCCTTGCAGACCAAGCTCATCAGGCTAATAGGATGATAGTTCCTGGGATCAGTGGTGGCTCCCCCTTTGTGCAGTGGGATAACTGTTGCTGTGTGCCATTCAGTGGGCACAAAGCCTGATGTGAGGCTATGATTGAACATGGTGCCTAGGTGGGGAGCCAGTTCATTCTGAAGTTCGTGTAAAACGCAGCCTGGGATGTTGTCCAGTCCCATGGATGCTGTGTTTTTGGCTTTAGAGAGTGCAGCTTTTAACTGTGTAGTTATGATTACAGGGACTCTGCATTCTTCCTGTTTAGATATGGGCCCTCTAGGGTGTGAGAGGGTGGTAAAGTTAGCACTGAACCTATGTTGGCAATATCAGTTGGTTCTGTAATTTTCATGCAGTTGTGCTGTAACTCAGAGCAGATCTGGGGGCCATTGAGATTCTTGACATAGGTATAGAATGCTTTGTGGTTGTCCTTAGAATCAGTGGCGATTTTATTTTCATAGCTAGCTTTGGATGCTCTTATAAGGGATCTCAGCGTCTTACTGAGGCTGACCAGGGAGCTCCACCATTTATGGGATTTTACTCTCTTTTGCAACAGTTTCTTCCTTCTGTTGTACAGTTTGTTTATGGCAGGGGACCACCAGATTGGCTTCCTTTTTTGGAGGATAGCTTCTTGGTCCTTTTTGGGATAGCACGATCCATGCACTCATGTAAGTGCTTATAGAGTGCATTTGTGTAGGATTCAGCAGTCGTAACTGTATTGGCCATCTGCATGGGTGTCATGAAGTTCACCACTTCTTAAGAAGCATGAAGTTGGCTATGGAATAATTTTTTACCGTGGTTTCCTTAATGTGGGGTGGGGGTGGGATGTGGATATCTAGGGTGATTAGCTTATGGTCTGATCTGACCAACAAGGAGTTGACTTCGGGTGTGGAACACCGGTCATTCTTGTTGGTAATGACTAGGTCTAGGATATTGTTGCCCTTGGTGGGGGTGTGGATAAGTTGATCCAGGGCACTTGAATTTATGAATTCCAGAAAGTGTTGAGCGAAGGAGTTGGTACATGAGTAGTTTTCCCGGTTAATGGTGGGGAAGTTGAAATCGCCCATTATTAGGGTGTTCGAACCCTAATATTTTCCAGTATATCAAGAAAAGAGGAGTGGGAATTCTGGAGCATGATGGGGGATCTGTAGCAAGCTACAATTTGAATTGCAGTTTTGCCCAGAGTTAGTTGCACTTGGATAACCATGGATGCATTATGCTGAGCAACTAGCCTGGAGGTGTGGATATCCTTAATGAATATGGGCACACCTCCGCCTTTGGTGTTCCGGTCCAGGTTACATGGCCGAAAAGTGTGGTATGAGTTATAGCCTGGTTCTGCAGGGGTGCTCTTTGGAGCCTTGAACCAGGTCTCAGTCACTGCACAGGTATCGATGTTCTCCATTTTAAGGAGTGCCTTGAGTGAGTGCATTTTGAGATTTAGACTTCTGGCATTGAGTAGCATTACCCTCAGTTTTTGCTTGCCTGTTCCTGTTACATTTGAAACCTGTCTAAAAAAGGCCCTATAGGGGCAGCAAGAGCCTTAGCCAGTATCCGGAATCCCATGGGTGACAGGTGCAGGCCATCTCTGGCAAAGCATTATGGTCTGTCGACCATGTCATCCCAGGCAGATACTGGATCCCCTTAGAATGACACCAGAAGCTTGGCCAATTGTTGAAGTCAATCATTTTGTTCTTGTACTGCGGTATCATTCTGGGCGATGGCAGAATGCTACTCAGGGCTAGGGTCATACCTCCCTGGGCTACAAGATTGGAGAGCTCTTCCATGTTTCTTTTCATGTAGTCCAGGGAGGCATGTCTCAGGTCATTCACACCAACATGGACAATGACAACGTCATATTTGTACTTGGTTGTGGCGTGACCTGAGTGCATGGGTTATGTGGCAGATCCTGGCACCTGACAGGCAGCTGACAGTAACCTTCTCCTTGTTTAGCCTGGTAAATGGGACATCAGTTTGCCTGACTATAGAGTCACCTATGACTAGTGTGTTGGGTACGCTGTTTTGCCTAATATATTATATATGTTATAATATATATATATATATATATATATATATATATATATATATATATATATATTTGCCCATAATATCTGAATAAGTGAGTGGGATTTTCATGACAGCATCAAGGAAACATTTTCCTTCTGTGTTTTTTTTCTTAAGTTTTGTATTTTTCTTGGTATATCGATTGATTTTCTTAGTATATTTTATTTTTTATTTATTTTCCATTTGTTTACCAGGTTAGTCCAACTGGACCCAAGATGATCATTTTCACTGGAGGCTGGGGGAGAAAAGCCCCAGATACATAGTAAACAATTATAAAAAATAATAAAAATAAATTATACAAAGAAAGCTATTTTGTATAAAGAGCATATAAAATATACAAATAGTAAAATCAGAGTTTTACAATTGATGCAGCATACACAGTGGTTAGAATATTGAGAAACAATTAAACAAGATAATATACAACTGCTTGAACATAAATTCAAAAAGAAGTTTCCATAGACAAACAGGGTCATAAACTAGAAATCATAACTATATTGATATGATTTATATTGCATTTATCTTGTTTTAATGATGGTATGTGTGTATTATTGTACGTGTCATATGTGCACAAATATTTGTATTAATCTATGTATTTACAGTATATTGACAAAGTACTGGGTCACATCAGAGGCTTGGGAGGTCATTATTAAGAAACTGAGAACTGTTGTAAAACTTGGCATTGAATACCATAAGTTCAGGTTTTGCTATAAGATAATTATGTAAAGATAACCATGTCAGCAGCCAGAATGCATTATAAGCTGAATGTTTTACTGTGCACATTAAGAAATGGATAGATTGGCCCAAACTCTGGACTGATGTGTCTGCTTTTTTTTTTTTTATTCCTGGGGAAATGCTATTTAGAAGTGAAGAGACATATAAGGGAATAGTTTTAGTGGCACACCAGGCTGTGATTTTTTTGATGTCTATTGTCATGCAAAGCTGACAAAATAGTTGAATCTACCCAAGCCTGAAATGTGAGACTGTAGCCCACTGAAGGAGGGGAGATGGGAGGAGTAACTTGGCCAGGAATTGAAACTTGCAAAACTGCTCCTTGTGAAAAGTCTTTTTTATCTCAGTAATTTGTTGACACTTTTGCAAGTTTCTTTCAGAGAATGTGTAGTACATCAATAGGAACAACATTTGTAAAACTCAGCACATAGCAGTCAATGACACATGAGCTGCAGACTCTCATACTTGGCATTTTTTTTCAGGTGGTCCATTCTAAGTGAATGGAAGTCTAGTCTGACAACAAATGGTAGGGCTATTTGTTCTCACAGTCTATGCATTGAGACAGATTTAGCTTTCCAAAGGAATCACAATGTTTGCCCCCATGAGGGCAGACAAGAGTAAAAACAAAATAAAATTAGGAATGAGTACTTATTTTGCTGCAGGCAGCTTTGGGAGGTGTAGTAAATCATGGCAAGATAAAAAATATATGTTTTCTTCATCATTTGCCTGTAGTGGTCCTTTAATCAATGGGGGGCGAAAGCCGACACACTCTGGCTAGGCTTATAAATGTCCTCGGGCAGATAGCCTAGTACCTACCTATGAACTTCCAAATGTCTCAATAGCCAGCTTGGTAAATATGGGTATCCTGAGACAATGCAGCAATTGTCTCATGTTCACAGACAGACATTTAATCCTTAAAGAAAAAATAAGACATCTAGCTCTTCTAAGAAATGGAATATTGCAGACCAGAATATTTGAATACTGTTTTATATCATACCATCCAAATTAGCCTGCAAAGTCTGATACTCTTAGAACATATTGTTCAGAGAAATATTCTGCTTCAGCTTAGCCTGCATTTAAGGTCCACAGCAAAGAATAACATCACACTCTTCCAAGAAAGGGAATTAAGAAAATCAGAATAATTTGATGCCATTTTGTTGCATACTGTCTTAAGAAAGTATCCTGCATTATGCGACAGATGTGCACACACATTTTCAGTGAGGCTAAAATCTCTCCTACAAATAAGTTTGTCAAGAACACACACACTACATCCATCACATATAGTGTCCACCACACACATAGACCAACTTATGCTAAAGCACTAAAAAGCAATCTTCCCAAACCTCAAAACCTATAAACTGCAGCACCTAACTTTATCAATCTCTAAAGAACTCACCAAAAGCTACACCAAACACCATACATATGCCTATGCCTAGTGGAGCCCCAAGAGCAAAGCCCATAAGGCAAGCAAACATATTTCCCAGGACACTTATCAGAAGGGGACTCCACTATATGACACACAGATGCCCCACTCACCAAACTGAACTAGGAGAAGATAATGGTCAGTTCTTATCTGGAGCTAGGATCAGCCGAGTTGCACAAGCACACAGGCACTCCAGGCACTACACCACAGGCACTAGTATGATTCTGTTATAGTCCATGTGGATATTAATGACCTCAGACATTCCTCGCTGGACTATATGAAGAGAAACATTATTAATCTCTCTGAATTTTTGTCTCAAGCTGTTATGTGCCTTGTACTGAACAACATTCTACTTTTACCAAGAATGATGCCACAGTATGTACAAAAGATGATTGACTTCAATAATTGGCTTAGTTTCTAGAGTCTTTCCATGGGGATTCAATATTTATCAGCATGGGAGGACATGGTTAACAAACCCTGTTGCTTTGCAAAGGATGGTCTGAACCTGTTCCCCCAGGCATTCAAATTTTGGCTAAAACTTTATCCACCCTCCTTAAAGCCTTTTTTAGGCAATGCCAAGCTGACAAACCTAATAACATAGGAAATAAACCCAAAGGAACCTAAAGGTGTTACTTCTCAATGATAGGAGCCTAAACAAGAAACTCCACATCCTAGAAGCTGTCCTAACTGTAGAGAGTATAGACATCAGTGCCACTACAGAGATATAGTTTAAATCCACAGAAAGTACTCCATCAGTGCCAGGTACAGTATCTTCCACACATTTAGACCATCAGCTGGAAAGACAGGGACAAAACACAGAGGAGTCTCAATCTATATTAGCATCAAACATAACTATACTTGGTTAAACATGACAAGGCCATGGAATTTATCCACATCCAAATCATCATAGACAAAGTCCCATACCATAGCCTAGTAAGCCATAGATCACCCTCTTTATCCCATGAATCCCATTGCTCATAGCTAGATCTACTGGAGATACTCACTATTAAACCAGATAGCCTACACATGGGAGACTTTAACTACACCTCTATAGACTGGGAAACCTACTGTGCCTCAAACACACAGGCAAAATGATTCCTGGACTTTATTAACATAACTACCCGTGACCAGACCGTGTGCACACCTATCACAGGTTCAAACATTCTGGAGCTGGTACTCCTCAGTATGGAAGAATAATGCACACCCCTTAATATCACATTCTTACTGGTGAGGTTGGACCACAGATCTGTCTGTTTTGAAATAAAAAGCAACTCGGAAACCATAGCAAACCATGTAACATTTAGGAACTATTCCAAAGCAAACTATACCCTATTAAGCAATAGTTTGTCAAAATCCAGTGCCCTTCCTAAACCCAAGTTCATAGTAACCTATGCAGAATTGTTCACAGAGAGCCTATACAACCATGTAAATGGCTGTACAGAGGCTGCCATGCCTACCAGAACCAAGCCCCAAAAAACTCTAAAAACAGAGCACACTGATGGAATCCTAACCTTAATCAAAGAGATCTCTAATTAAACTAAACAGGAAACTAAGAGACTTTATTAAGGCCAACATAGCCAATTATAAGGTCAGGATAATTTCACAGGTTAAAGACAACCACAAGGCCTTCTACAGGTATGTCCGTAACCTTAAATGCAGTACACAGTAGTGTGCTGAACTGGTGGTCAGTGGCATAGCTCTCAACTGTCCAGATTTTTGCTCATATTTTTGATCTGTTCCTCATAAAATTTGTGGTTATCTAGCAAATCACTGAGGACCAAAGTCACTAAATAATAACAGACATTTGAGTTACACACTTCTTATCCATTAGAAAATGCATGCTAACACAAAACCTTTTATTCTAACAACTTTCTACGTTAATAAGAACAATATATAAAATTTGTCCCAATTTTCTGGCCTTTGTACTCCCATAATATTTTGTTTTGACCAAATTTCTTGTGCTAAGAGGTTGAGAGGTATGGTCAGTGGTGCCACCTTCATTGAGTAGAGTGACATAACAAATCTGATCCCTGACAAATTCATCTTAAACTTCACATCTCCACTCCCCTCTGCCTCCCCCATGCAATATGTACTAGCATAACTACCCTCTAGTATTAGCAAGGCACAGGACCTGGTGGTGCTCACTAAAGCCAAAAACACAGCCTCATTGGGCCCTGACAGTATCCTAGGATATCTACTGAATAGTGTGAAACATGACCTATCAGGACCACTTAAGTGTCTTTTCAACTATAGCCTCAAAATAGGCTTTGTAATATGAGAATGGAGGACTGTAACAATTATCCCACTTCACAAGGTTGAACCATCAGCTGATCCCAGAAACTACAGACTCATTAGTCTGACTAATCTAATATGCAAAGCTATGGAAAGAATTATCATGGAAATGATCAACAAAGACATAGGAGGCCAACCTTCAGACACTGGACCCATCCCAGTTTGGCTTTGTCAAGGGAAGGTCATGCCTACTAAACCTGGTGGACTTCATTGAAAGGGTGACCAAGGCAAATGATGTGAGGAAAATGATGCATACTGTCTACCTGGACCTGGCAAAGGTGACTGATACAATACCCCACTCGGGTTTAGTTGACAAACTCACTGAACTGAGCATAAACCCGTACATAACTGGCTGGATTGCTAGCTGACTCACAGACAGGACCCAGGAAGTGAGGACTGATAACTCCAGCTCCACTAACAGAGCAGTCACTAGCAGGATGCCTCAGGACTCTGTGTTGGGAGTGCTTCTATTTGGCATTTACTTCTCAGAGGTAAAGATTAATATAAAGGACCTTTGGCTGACCAAGTGTGCATATGACTACAATTTGGGAGCTATAATTGATTCCCCCATGACACAATCACCTTACAAGAGGGTCTAACACAGACAAATGACTGGTGCCAAAGTCACAGATTAAAACATAATGCTAAGAAATCCATTATAGTGCCTTTTTGGTAAACAAACACCCAGGCCAATTATCCCATTAATAAGATAGCCTAAGAGTTGACCTGGTAGTCAGGGATCTGGGAAAATATGTAGACAGTAACTGGTTCTTTGACCAACATGTAATCAAGGTAATAAGAAAATCATTCTATTTTGCCCAGCTTATAAGTAAGGGCATGGCACCCAGGTCCAAGGAAGTTACAGTGCCATTTTCTTTGGCTCTTGTTAGACCCATCATTGGGTATAATGCACTCACTGGCATATATCTGACAAGACATATTCAGCAGTTGAAATGCCCTCAAATGTTCCTTACCAGGAGAAGCCTGGGTATAAACACATTGTCTTATATGGATTGCCTTAAAGCTCTGTCTCAGTACTCAGTCTCCTACAGGTTACTGAATCCAAGTCTGATGGACATTTTGCAACTCTGAAAAACAAACAGCATCAGAACAATAGATCCAAATATTAAAATTTTGCTTGGAACATAAATAGGACCTATTGGCAAGACATATATGTGTCTCAGGGGATCCCCATGCTCTGGAACAGGCTCTTCATCCATGTGAAGCAGAATCTACCTAACCCTATTTAAGCATAACCTTGACCAGTGGATGGGAAATTGCAAATTCACCCTGTGTTTGGCTTCCATGTCTCTGATAGACAAGAGGTAGACAGTATGTATGCCAGAACTAACACTAACTTCATAACATACGCCCTACTAATAAATGCACATGATAAATAGGGACACAATTTAGTTGGGTTGTGCATATAAGCTTCTAAAGACCTTGATGGTCATTAACCTATTATATGCCTATGAACCAAAGATTACCCCTTTTCTGGAGCAGGCTTCACATCCACCCGAAGCAAAGCTCATCTCTAACCCTATTCAAATGTAACTTGGACTAGTAGATGGGAAATCATAAATGTACTCCTGGTTTGTCACCTATGTCCCTAATGGACAGGGGCAGTTTGTGGACATGATGTGTACAAGCCTATATCATAACTGTAAAATTCCTTGGGGTATTGACATATCAGCAGTATTTTGCTAAATTTGGGGTAAGCTTGGATAGGCTTAAAATTGCACTTCAGATGATAGCCTAGTAACCATTATCACTATATTTCACATCTTAATTGTTGGACCAGTGGCTTTATAACTTGTATTATAATCAACATTATTAAATAAATCTACTTCTTTGTTGCCTTTTCTGTGCCTGTCCTTGTTCAAGTTCACCTTCTATTACAGAATCCTTTATAGCCCTTTTTTTACCAGGGAGTTCTGTTTCTGATGTGTAATAGTTCTCACTTCCATACTTTTAATCTCATTAATAATCTTTTTTAACCTTTTTATTGATGGTTTTCAATTCTGTAGTTATAGCTTTCTTAGTCACTATCAACTCTAAATATTGCAGTGGATTCTCCTCTTTAGTATATGTTTTTTATTTTATTTTAACATTTGTTTACTGGGAAAGTCCAACTTAGAATGAGCCAATTTTCAGTGGAGGCCCATGCAGAAATGCTCCAGACACATGTTTTTGTAACGTGGGAGGAAATTGGTGTACCCGGAGGAAACCCACATGAACGCAGGGAGGACAAGCAGACTCCACACAGAAGGTACCTCAGCCTATTTTATACCAATCTCAACAAGATCATCTATATACTGGGGTTAAATTATTTTTCAAGCACAAGACTTACCACACAGTTCAGTCCTTTCTTATGCTAATGTTACTCTGTACTTTCCCAAAATATATGTGCCTAAGAACCTCTTTCTAAACTGTCACATATCTAACATATGCTTCTTGTCTGTGGAAACATTCTATCAAGTCTCACAGGAGTACAGAAATAATCCGTGAAAACATTTTCATGGGAAAAAGTATGAATTTCATTGATTCAGATACATGTTTATGTTTAAGACATACTTCCCTCCATGGGTCAGCTATACATCTAATTAATTGTTCATTCAATGCCCTTTTGAATTTTATAATGCATTGCCTTCTCAAATCTAATGTTGCTTTATATGTTATACTTATTACTCTTTTCCAGTCCTCCATTTCTATTGTAGCCTCAATTATAAAATCTATGCAGTGGCATAATAATTTGGTCTAGGTGATTTGGTATAAATGTCAAATTCTGATGTAGTAGCCTAACACCATGTAAAAATGGGTAAAATGGGGTTAATGACCATGACAATTATCTGTGGTTCAGTAAATTTACTATCCAGCCTCAACATATCTTCCACCAACTCTTAATTTTAGACCTATATATTAGTTGGTCAGAGTTTAATAACCTAAGGGTATGTCTAGATTCAAATGTATTTTATTACCTCAACTCTTTTTATTATATGTTCTTAGAATCTTAGTTCTTTGTTCATTCTTTCTTTTCCAAATGCTCGTTATGCTCTCTTCTGTATTTTTTATTACTATATATAATATACTCTATTGATATTATTCCATTTTTCCAAGGTCTACCTTCCTCGAAAGTGAAGACTTGCTTAATAGCTTTTGTATATAAGGAGTCTATAACATTCTATACACTTCTTTCCTAAATCTGCAAAACTGCCTGTGTGTGATCCTAAGGTTGCTTCATTGGGCAATATGCCTTTTATGTATTTCCATTTGGGCATATATTCTAAGTGCTGAATCAAATATATTAACCTAAACAGAGAGGCCTCCAAACCTGGTAGTCCAAACCCACCCTGTTCCTTTGTCATATTTCTGCAATTTTCTTTTTCATATTTTTCCATATCTAATCTCTTGGCTGATAAATATAAGCCTGACTTACATATAAAACCAGCAGGACCAAAAACATTGTAAGTGCATGTATCTTATGGTAGATGTCCATAAATAACATTTCCAAAATATCTTATGTATAATATTTTGAATAATTTCTTTTGATATGTATTTAATTGTTTGGTTAATATCTCATTTTAAATAAATTCCGAAGTCATGACCCCACAAAACGTTCTGTACCATGTTGAGAGTTGTGACATACTTCATTACTATAGTCTTCTTTTTATTTACTTTATAGCCTAATTTGCTTGTAAAATAGTTTAGTTTATCAAATATAATTTTATATAATTAACAAAAGATTATGTCATGCTGAAAAGGGTTATTTTCTCATTTGTATTTCTCCATTAATATCCAGTTTATATTTGATTGCCTTATGTCATTGACTAATGGATATATATATATATATATATATATATATATATATATATATATATATAAAAGCAAATAGTATTTTGGATCACTGGACTGTGCAGTGGTACAGCTGTAGCATTGTTACAGCTGTAGCATTGTTGCCTCACAGCAAGAGGTTCCCTGGATCGATTCTCGGCTGGAGTGCCTTTTGTGCAGAGTCTGCATGTACTCCCTGTGTTCGTGTGGGTCTTCTTCGCGTACTCCAGTTTCCTCCCACGTTAAAAAGACATGCATCTGGAGCATTTCTCCCTGGGCCTCTGCTGAAAATTGGCTTTGTTCCAAGTTGGACATTCCCAGTAAACAAATGTTAAATAAATAAAAAAAATCATGTACAGTAATTGTGAAAGGGAAATGCCTGCCGAGTTCCTCTTGTAAGATTAAATGCTTCTGACAGCTCACTATTATACTCCGCCCTAGCTTGAGCTCCTTTGTAGATATTTAATATTAATATTATCCATTCTGGTGGAAAGCCAAATGACTCAAAAGACCTTTTCTTGAATTCCCAATTCACTATGTCAAATGCTGTTTAAGCATCCACCTGTTATTACTATTCAATGCATTCTTTTGAATCGTAAGGGCTCTGTTAATATTGTCAAATGTTTGTCTACCTTCTGTAAACCCATACTGATCCTGATGTATTATTCTTGACAACATTTTGCTTTTCTTTTTAGCATAATTGTTATGAACACTTTATAGTCATGATTCAGAATCAATATGGATCTGTACCACCCTAGATCAAGAGGATATTTCCCCTCCTGTGGTTTAACTATGACTACTGCTACTTTCCAAAAATATTGTTAGAAAATGTTATTTAGACTTTTATTACCTACTGTTCTTTCTTTTTCCACAGCTCTATTAGAATTCTATCAGTTCAGTTTTCTCTGTACATTATAGTTTCTCATTGCTTCTTTAATTTCAGTTTACTTGATTTTTGATATTAATGTATCGCTTCCTATGTCTATTAACTAAGGAAGATGTAACTTTCTGAAATATGTAACCATTTCCTGTGTGTTAACTCTAAACCTTTACATCTCGTCCATATAATGTGCAGTAATAAGTTACAGTTACATTCATAATGTTTCCTGGATCCACTTATACTTACCTTTCTCATCATTTCTGATTTTAGTTATCATTATTTCAACTAGTTTGGATCATTTACAGTCTGCCACTTGAGGACTATGTTGCTATTAATCCAAGTTAGTAGAAGACTTGAAGTAATGCAGGATACAATAATGTGAAGTAAAGTTTCATTTTTCTGCAGAATCTTATGGAAGGAAGCAAAATTTCTGTTAACTTCTCCATGTAGTGAAATGTCATTATTCTCATAGAGTCTTGTGTCTACAACTTTTAAGATTGTTCCTTTCTTTCACAAAATTGAAAGAATTTCCTGTTTTAGCTGGTACATCTGCAGCATAATCAATATAGGTAGTGGCTGCTGTCTCATTCTCAGATTAGAAATGTGAGCTCTCTATTTTAATATCAGCAGTGGAAAGTCCTCCCCTTCAGTTTGTTCTGCTACAGTTGTAAAATTCAAGTTGTCTCTGAGTGACCTGTTCTTGAGTTCAGCCAGTTTCTATGACATTTGTTCATATATTAGTTGCTGTTCCATCATTTTCTTATATGTTCTTTTCTGCACTTTTCATACCAGTTATTTCCTCTGATTGCTTGATTATAACCCATTCTATTTCCCTGCAACTTTCTGTTGTTTATTTCTATGTATCACAACAAGGAGACAAGGACAACATAATACATCCACCCAATCACTTTTACTGCACCACTACTCTCACCACCATACTCCTCCCACCCACTTCCTACACTTATCATACCAACACAATCACTATCCCAATATGCCCAAAACACTATCAGTCACCATCTATTTACAAGCAAAAATTCTCCTTAAAATACGACAAACTAACATATTTAAAAAAAAATGTATGCATACTGCCCTATCTAAAATAGCCCTCAGTGGTGACATTCACCCTAAACCCAGCCCAAACATTTCCAACTCCACACCTAGTACCCTACCTAATAACGGCACCATCTCACAACTAACAGCCAACAGAAAACCCTCTGACCTCCTCTTACTAAATCTAAATATCAGCAGCATAACCAATAAAACCCATGACCTTCACACCAACATAGCTTTATACTCCCCAGATATACTTATTATAACTGAAACCTGTCTCAAACCTCAGATTAAAAGTGAGGAAATACTGCCAACAGGTTTAACATACCTCGTATGGACAGGCAAGAAAGGCGGCGGTGTTGGTCTAATGTTCAAACACCATGTAAATGTTCGATTCCTTAACAAATCAGCCCCACAAATTGGAAATGAAAAAATCCTATGTGCTAAACTCAAACTGAATGCAAATAAAACAATCAACATCATTGGATGCTACTTCCTACCTGGCCAAAGAACCTCACCCCTTGAAAAGCTCCTCAGTTGGGCTAGCCACTCCCTTCCTCATGAAACCTTAATTTTAGGTGATTTTAATATCAGCTGGCTATCCTGTAACAACAACCAACCATCCCATCACCTAAACCTCCACAGTTTCTCCCAACTTATACAGTCACCCACCTGGATAAATAAAAGCTCTAACAAACAATCTATACTCAAATGGATATTAGTCAATAAAGCCCCTCAGTCATACTTAGCTGGTTGTCTACCAGACAGCCTCAGTGACCATACCCCAACTTTCCTTCTAAAACACCACTTAAATAATAATAAACCCATTACTATCAACAAATGCGTAACAAGAAAAACTTTAACCCTCTCACCTTCACCTCATCACTTAAAACCTATAACTGGTGACCACTAAAGTACCTTAATCTGGATGAAGCTGTGCAGTTCTTCAATAGTACCTTTTTAAACATCCTAAATTCACATGCTCCCATAAGAAATGCCAGAGTTAAGGCACAACACTCCCTGGGTAAAAAAAGCACCAGGTCACTAATGAAATGCAGGGACAAAGCCTGGGAGCACTGGCCCTCTACAAAAAAAAACCCTCCTCTAGACAGTCATTCCTAGAATGGCGAAATAAGGTAAAAAAGCAAATAAAAGAAGATAAAACAAAATACTATCAATCTGCCCTAAACTCTTCCCGTCACAACCCTAGGCAGTTCTGGTCTCCCATTAACTCCATTCTCCAGCCAGGTAAAGTTGACACCCTCCTACCTACTTTTCCCCCACTCCTCCAACAATATTGCCATCTCAAACACTTCACTGAAGCCATACTAGCTTTGGCCAGGAAACACAACCCCTCCCCACCCCCCATCAACACCAAATACTCTGCCCACTGTCTTTTCATTTACTCCAGTACCTACTTCCTACATCAAAAAACTTCTAAAACTTAAGCCTACCAAACTAGCTGCTGACAATCTCCCCTGTGAATACCTAAAAATAGCAGCTGAAGCTCCAGCCTACCCAGTCTCTATCTTGATTAACTATTCCTTAACAGAATGCTATGTCCCCACAATATGGAAAATATCCCACATAATCCCCCTGCATAAAGGTGGCTCCTCCACTGAACTCTCCAACTACCGTCCTGTAGCCATCCTCTCCCCTCCTCTCCAAGATACTCGAGAGATGCATCCACACTCAAGTCCAGGACTACCTCCTAACTAATAACCTCCTCTCCAGCACCCAGCATGGCTTCAGGCCATTCCACAGCACTACCTCTGCATTGCTCTTTTTCACTAACACTATCCTTCAACACAAAAACTATGGCTTTTACTCCTCTGCCATTTTCCTGGATCTATCTAAGGCTTTTTATATAGTTTCTCACAAACAGCTAATCCCTATTCTCACTAATTTATACTTTTCCCAATCAGCCACAGACTGGTTTAACAGCTACCTGACTGCCAACAATCGGTTATCTGTCTTCATGTTCTATTGCCTTGACTTTCTGTCACACTCGGTGTTCCCCAGGGATCCATCCTAGGACTACTACTATTCTCTCTCTTCACCAATAATCTCTTCACAGCCACCAAGCAGGCCTCCCTCATACAGTATGCAGATGACTCCATCCTCATCTGCTCTACCTCAACAGTACTAGAACGCCATAAGATCAACCAAGAAGCCTTTTCTCAGTGGAAACTTGTCTATCTGATGCTCAGCTAACACTCAACCCTAACAAGACCAAACTCCTTATCTTTCAATCCACAAAAATCTAACCTTCCTAACCCCCATTTCAGTATCCTAGCCAATGACAATACCATCATCTCCCCAACAGAACACACCAAACTTCTTGGTGTTGAGATTGACAATGATCTCAGGTTCGACATTCACATTTCACTAACCATAAAAAAGTTCACAAAAAACTAGGAGCCCTATATAGAAACAAACAATTCCTCACCAAAACTGCCAGAATTTCTGTGGCCAATTCCCACCTCATCTCCTCTCTTCTTTACACCTCTCCTATACTTACCAACCTCAGGCAAACATACGTAAACAAGCTTGATGCTTGTTACAACAAAATTGCTAAATTCACCACTGGAGCATCCCATCACAGCCACCACTGTATCTCACTTAGAGAACTTGACTGGCTCGAACTGCCTCAGCTTGTACACTTGAATCAACTAGCTCTAGCCTACAAGATTGTAAACTATCCTTTCAAAGTCCCATCCTTTCAATATCTTCTCCAGCCCTACCATACCACCAGACGTCTACGCTCCAGCAACAAAAACAACTTCTTATAAACAAAGCCAAAAACTCTGCTGGAGAAGCTCTTTTCTCCTGCAAAATAGTCAGGTTATGGAACACCCTCCCCCCTCCATAACCATACTAACATCAGGCACTCTCTTCAAAACTGCTCTAAAAACCCACCTCAAAGGACACTGGTTATGTCAATGCATGCATCCTGTCTAAAAATCCCACCTACTGTTCCCCTCCTGTCATTTTCCCTCCTCTAGCCACCCTGCCTCCCACTGTCTGAACATTGCTATCTCTTCTCTGCAGGCACTTTCACCTCCTCCCTCCCCACTACTACTCAATCTCTCAAACTCTCCTCTAATATTCCCAACTACCTCTCCTCATCTCTACTTCTAATGCAACATCAACCACCTGACTCCTACCCTACTTTTCAACACCACATCCTCCATCTCCCTGTCACCTCTCTACTTCTTCCTCTTCCAGACTAATTCCCTTAGCACTTCCCCAGCTCACCTTACCAACTGGATTAACATCTGCTTTATATACTGTTCAGATTATAGGTTTATCTGCCAGCTCAATGAATATAGTACTAATCTGCCTTAACAGCATGTAGCTTCCAGCTGAAGTACTACCAACAACTACCGTATTTCCCTAAAAATAAGACCGGGTCTTATACTCTTTTCCCCGCCTAAATACGCATTAGGGCTTATTATCAGGGGGATGCCTTATTTACCCCCCCCGTACAACAATATACATTTATTCATTTATTCATGTATACAAATTTACATTTATTCATATACACAAATCGATATTTATTAGTGTACAAAAATTTACATTTAATCATGTACACAAATTTACATTTATTTGGTACTTTTCTGTTATTGGGCAACAGTTCTAAGTAATGTGTTAACAGCTGTGTGAGAATTCTACATAAACAGTGCAACAACCATTTCAACTTTAGAATATCTACACCTTGGGTTTTACAGTGCAATATTTCATGCTTAACAGAAAGTGCAGAAAAATCTCAATACATGTGTATTGGAGGAGGGGAATAAAACTGAAAGTAGAAGCAATCCATTCTGTTGGCCCGATAATAGAAAAGTTATTCAAATACAGTTATGTCATCTTCTTCTGGAACATTGTCATAAGTCTCCAACCCCTGAATTCCAGCCTGAATTTCTTGTGACTCCATTTTCTGTAGAACCATTGGCCCCAATCTGTCATGCCTAGCAATTGAGCTCTCCTTAAATGAGAACTGCTTGTCCAAGTAGCCTGCTCGTAGTGCATTGGCAACACAGCTGTCAGTGATTTTATCCCATGAAGTTTTCACCCAAGTCACAACCTCTTGCAGACTAGGCTTCACAAAGTTTCTATGCTGATTTCTGTCCGTTGTATTTTCAATGTAGTCATTGAGTTCCATCCGCAAATGGTCCATGAATGGCTTGTTAATTTCAATATCAAGAGTCTGGAGAGAGGCAGTCATTACTGCGGGAATCATTATTTGATCTGTTCTTCTCCGTGCAAGGAATTTCTTCATGTCTTTAGCGTGGCAAGTGCTGGCTGAAACATAGACTAGTAGACCTCTTTCACCACCTCGCAAAACAAGTGGCAGCATTACATCGACCCACATCCTTATAACTTCTTGTGTGCACCAGGCTTTTTCGGTTTCAAGAATCTAAATGCCTGAAACACGTTCAATCTTATCTTTCTTGCCCTTACTAATGATTAGAGGTGGGGTTTTCTTTCCTTCTAAATGAATTGCCAAAATACAGGTAACATGTGCACTCTCGTAACCAGTGGAGGGAATGTAGATTGACGAGGCACCCCTCTGATGAATTGTTGTTTGAGAACCTTGGCCCATAAAGACTGCAGTTTCATCCATAGCAATCATGTTGGAGAGTTGGTATTTAGAAATGTCGACGCCATCAACAAAGGAATTGAACGCAAGTGCATGTTTAATAACTTCAGTATCTTCCAGCTTGAACAATGTTGTTGATCTTCTTAGAGACAGTTCATATCGCTGAAGGAAGCCATCCAGCCAATGTTGTGATGCTTTGAATTCTTCTGGGGATATTTCTAACTGTGGTGCCATTAGGTTCATAGGTTTATACTAGGCTATCTGCCCTAAGGCATTTATAAGCCTAGCCCAAATTTTTGTGGCTTACGCCACCCCTTATATGAAAAAATAATGTGCCCATTAGTTTGTTGTGCCTCTGTCCAGCAGTGACACAGAGAAGATTCCCGGGATAAACCTACGATCTCCCATCCACAGGTCAAGATTTCTCTTGAACAGAGCCAGCGAGGTGCTCTGCCTCACATGGATCGGGATTTTATTCCACAGCATAGGGAGTCTCTGAGTGATAAATCTATCCCTCCAGCACGTCCAATTTATATCCGTGCTAAGGTTTAAGTTGCTTGCTCTAGTGGTTTTGGTGGATTTGGATTTTTTGAGGTGGAGCATGTCCATTAATTCCGGGTTGGACATGGCCTTGTATATCAGGCACATGTCACCTCTGAGCAGACGGTATGCAACTGAATAGAGCTGGAGTTTCTTCAATCTGGCAGCATATGACAGATTTTGGAGTCCCTTTATCCTTTTGGTGAGGAACTTTTGGGGTCTCTCCAATTGCTGCAGATGTCGGGTGAGATACATCCCGAATGGGGCATTGTACTCGATCATTGGTCTGATAAGTGAAGAGTACAGGGGAACAATGACCTCACTAGATCTGGATGTGAATCCCTTCATGATCAGGTGGGCAATGTAGAAGGTCTTTCTAACCACTTTAGCAACGTGTGTCAAAAGAAAGGCCACTGTCAACCTGGGTCCCCAGGTCCCTGATAACCTCTTCTGTGCTTAGTGGATTGCCACCTATATGGTAGCTTGGGGTTACCTTGTTTTTCCCGAAGGGTATGACTATACATTTTTTGGCATTTAACTTCAGGCCATGGCTCTGGCACCAACTATCTGTTTCCGTGAGTCCCTTCTGAAGGATATCCGTGTCCGATGCACTTTCCACTATGGCCCAGTTTGCAGTCGTCTGCAAACTTTGTCAGCCAAAGTCCTCCCATGTTGGCCTGTACTTCTGAGAAATAGATGCCGAACAATAGGGGGCCAAGGACTGAGCCCTGTGGGACACCACTTGTGACCGGCTTGGAGTCTGACATAGCGCCAGCAACTCTAACCCTGTGGGTTCTGTCCTTAAGCCAGTTTGCAACCCATCTTGTGACATATGGGTTTACATTTAAGCTGGTAAGTTTTTCTACAATACCCGAGTGGGGTATTGTGTCGAAAACCTTTGCAAGGTCAAGGTAGGCTGTATGGACTGCCTTTCCCTCATCAATGGCCTTGGTGACTGTTTTGAAGAAGTCGACCAAGTTCAAAAGGCATGATCTGCCCTTGACGAAGCCAAGCTGCGTCGGGTCCAATGTCTGCAAGTCCCCTATATCTTTGTTTATGAGCTCCATTTTGATCCTCTCCATAGCTTTGCAGACTAGACTTGTTAAGCTTATGGGGCGGTAATTACCAGGGTCCGTAGAGGCACCGCCTTTGTGGAGTGGGATCACAGTTGCCGTACGCCACTCCTTGGGCACGTATCCTGTGGTAAGGCTGAGATTAAACAGCTGCCTTATGTGCGGGTTTAATTCCTCGTTTAGCTCGTGTAGCACACAGCCGGGGACACCATCCGGTCCCATTGATGCTATGTTTTTAGCTTTAGAGAGAGCAGCTTTCACCTGCGCATTTGAGATGTCTGGGAGGCTACACTCTGCTGGGATAGTTATCTCTCCTTTAGGGGGTGAAGTTTGCACTGAACCTGTCTGCCAGTATGTTGGCAATGTCTGTGGGTTCAGTGATTTTTGTATCATTTTGGACTAATTCTGAGCATATCTGGGAGTTTCCACCCAGGTTCCTAACATAGCTGAAAAAGGCCTTATGATTGTCCTTTGAATCCATGGCAATTTTTCTCTCAAAATTGGCCTTAGTTGATTTTATGAGTGCTTGTATTTTTTTACTAATAATGATCAGGGGTGACTTCCCTTTTATGGATTTTGTTCTATCATGTAATAGCTTTCTCCTTTTATTGTAAAGTTTGTTAATGGCTGGGGTCCACAAGACTGGACGTTTGCCCTTTGTGGAAAGAGTCTTGGTTTTATTTGGGATTGCCTGATCCATGCAGTCCTGGAGGTGTTCATAGAAGGCATTTGTAAGGGCTTCCGCAGCTTGGGTTGTGGTTTCCACTGGCTCAGGGGCCTTGAAGGATACCACACCAGTCTTGAGTAGTGTGAAGTTTGCTTTAGAGAAGTTTTTCACTGTGGTCTTTTTTGTTTGGGGTGGGGCGGGATGTGGATTTCCAGTGAGATTAGTTTATGATCAGATCTCACCAATGAGGGATATACTTCCGGTGTGGAGCATTTTGTCCCCATGTTTGTGATAATGAGATCTAGTATATTTTCTCCTCTCGTGGGAACAGTGACTAGCTGTTCCATGGCATTTGAATTTATGAACTCCAGGAACCGTTGGGCTAGAAAGTTAGGGCTTGAGTAATGTCCCCAGTCTATATTCGGGTAGTTGAAGTCACCCAATATGATGGTGTTTGGAGATACATTTATACCCTCCAGTGTCTTCAGGAAGGCTGTGTGGGGTTCCTGAGTTTGAGAGGGTGGCCTGTAGCATGCTACAATTTGTAGAGCAGTTTTGCCTATGGTTAGTTGCACCTGGATGGTTTCCGAAGCTTAAATGCGTTGCCACCAACCTGGAGGTGTGGGTATCCTTTATGAATATGGATACACCCCTCCTTTTGTGGTGTGGTCCGGGTTTCGGGCCGGAACGCATGATATGAGGTAAAACCTAATAGTGCCGGGGTGCTCTCAGGAGCCTTGAACCAGGTTTCAGTTACATCACAGACATCACTGTTTTCCATACTGAGAAGGGCCTCGAGTGCGTGCATTTTGAGATTTAGACTTCTGGCATTGAGCAGCATTACCCTCAGTTTCTTCCCATTTTTGTTTTCTAGGGTGGTAGGTTTAGAATTTGAGCCTTGCCTAAAAAAGGCACTATGGGGGTGGCAAGAGCCTTAGCCAATATCCGGAATCCCAGGGGTGACAGGTGCAAGCTGTCCCTTGCGAAGCAGCATGGCTTGTAATGCATGTCATCCCAGGCAGACAGACACTGGATCCCCTTTGAATGACACCAGACATTAAGCCAATTGTTAAAGCTGATCATCTTGTCTCTATATTGTGGCATCATTCTTGGTGAAGGAAGGATACTGCTCAGGGTCAGGGTCATACCTGCCTGGGCTACATAATCAGAGAGCTCCTCTATGTCTCTTTTCATGTAGTCCAGGGAGGTACGTCTCAGGTCGTTCACACCAGCATGGACAATGACTGTGTCATATTTGTACTTGCCGTGGAGTGACCAGAGTGCTTGTGTTATGTGGCGGATTCTAGCGCCCGATAGGCAGCTTACTGTGACCCTCTCCTTGTTCAGCCTGGTGAGTGGGACGTCAGTGTGTCTGACTATGGAGTCACCTATGACAAGTATGTTTGGTGTTGTATTTGGCCCTAAGGGCTGTGACTGCTTTGCACACTGCTTTTGTGGTTTATGTGTTGCTTGTGGGGTGTCTTGAGGTAGCAGTTGTTTGGGTGTCTGCTTTGGAGGCCTCTGCTGTTTAGGTAAATTTTTACTCAAAGCCTCCGAGTATGTCTTTGTGTGTTTATGTGTTTGATTCAGTGGTGTGGTAGCATTATGTGAGGCTGGTTTTGTGGTGTGTGTAGTTGCCTTCTCCTCCTGTCTGGTCTTGCCAGTCCTGAGTTGAGAGAGCTCAGCCTCCAGTTTGGCTAAATAGCTGCATCTCTCGCAAGTATTTGTGTTATGTGGGAGGAGGAGAGGGTTGTCTGTGTACATGAGGCACTTATAACATTGCCTCAAGATTCCCAGATTCACCAGCTGGACCGGAGAGGAGATTGACAACTGACCTTTGGACATGCTAGAATAATATTGGGAATTCCTTAATAATTGAAAACAAGGGCCAGTGGGGAGTGAGGGTGTAGTGCTTTTAATTTTTAGTGCTGACTTATATAATTGCTTTAGTGAGCAAGTGCCAGGTAACTTGAGTGCAATGTGTTACAAGTAACTAAATGCAAAAACGACAAACAGTAACTTTCTTTCAAGTGAAACAAGGAACTAGTACAGTAAGCAATGCAGATATCACTAGTGATCCACAGAAGCGCTGAGAAGCCGCGTATTAGGTGGAATTAGTTTCCAGGGAAATAACAAGCAAACAAACAACAAGCATATAAACAAAGCTAGATTCAGCAGGCCTGGATCTAGTCTATGCTAGAGCAAACAAGGTGTACGAATTTCAGTAAGATACAGTTCAAATATTCAGGCACTATAAACCTTTAACCAGAAATTCCCAGCTCAGAAGGGCAGAGTCCAACCTCTTCTCCCACAAGAGTGCAGACCACGAACCTTCTTAATATAAAATAACTGGCCTGAAGCCCAAGTGCCTAAACCAGAACTAATACCCTTGGACACTGGGCTCTCAATCAGCAGTTCCCAACTTAGAAGGATGAAACCTTCCTATCCTGCCACCACAGTGCTTGCCACAAACCTTCCTAATGTAAAACAACTGGTCTGAAGCCCAAGTGCTTAATCCAAAAGACTTAGAATGATAGCTACACATTAATCAAGTTACAACCAAGCAGTAATAAATACAATTGAATACTTTAGAGAATGTCTGGATTAGTGCTCAAGTTACACAAACAAAGCTAGATCCAGCAGGCCCGAATCCAGTCTATGCCACAGCAAACAAGGCGCACCAACTTCGGTAAGAAGCAGTTCAGATATGCATGCACTATAAGCCTTTAACCAGAAATTCCCAGCTCAGAAGGGCAGAGTCCAGCCTCTCCTCTCACAAGAGTGCAGACCACGAACCCTCTTAATGTAAAATAACTGGCCTGAAAGCCCAAGTGCTTAAACCAGAATTAATACACTTTTAGAATAACAGACACTGAGCCCTCAATCAGCAGTTCCCAACCTAGAAGGATGTAAGCTACCTGTTCTGCCACAACAGTGCAGACCACAAACCCTCTCAGTGCAAAACAACTGGTCCGAAGCCCAAGTGTTTAAACCAAAAGGCTTAGAATGAGTTACACCAAGCAGTAATAAATACAATTGAGTATTTTTAAGATGATGCAAAAGTAAAATGAAGTAGGTAGAAACACAAGTACAGTAAAAGCAGATACATTTTTTTTTTTTTTTTTTTTTTTTATCAGAACAAGTGCTGAGATCAAAGAAACAGATTTGAGTGCTGAAACTAGAAAACTGGCTAGTTATAAGAAAAAAAAAAGCAAGCTAGGCAAATGCTTGAATATCAGCCCTACACACAACCAAAGCCTTTGCTCTCCTGTTAACAATCCATTCACAGATGATGTCTTCCAGCTCAGGAAATAATAGTTGCCGACCTGATCCACAGTTGCACTTCTTAACATTTGCCTTGTTGCAGGATGACTGAGGTTATCGTACGCTGCACGCCATTTTCAGACCATTCAGAGATCTAACTTCTTCTCTTTGCAGAAAGCTGTCAGATTCTTTCCCTGGGAGTCCTCCATGATTCCTTTCTTGTACTCATCGGAATAACTCTTTCTTTTTGCACTCATCTTGTCGGGGGGGGGGGTTAATTAAAGACTTACAAGACTGGAGTGCAACACAAAATGGAGATGGTTAAGAAGACACAACCACAGCCGTTCATTATCAATTGTGCGCGCTTTACGCGCATTGTCTGTACTTTGACCGATTAAAGTACACCTGCCAGTGTTTATAGGCCAAGGATCTCAACCGTCAAGTGTAAGTGAAGATTAGGGTTGCAGTAAGAATTGTGGAGGACTCCCAGGGAAAGAATCTTATGACTTTCTGCAAGGAGAAGAAGTTGGGTGTCCGAATGTTCCAAAAATTGCGAGCAGAGTATGATAACCTCAGTCAACGGGTGTCAATAATATTATTTTATAATTCAACACATCCGTCTTGTGTTGTTGATGATCTTAACTGGGGCTTATTTTTGGGGTAGGGCTTATATCATGACCACCCTGGAAAACCACGCTAGGCCTTATTCTCTGGTTAGGTCTTATTTACGAAGAAATACGGTACTATGTGCCATTTTATTTGTATACTAAATTCTATTTATTGTATTATTAACAATTTATGTTATCTGTTGCTCTGCTTGTAACTTGTGCTCATTTTCTACATTGTGATTGCTTGTACTATTACTACTATTTGTATGTCATCTTCATGTTCTCTGTTTCTATTTTTTCTATGGTGCTTTTCTCCCTGGAACTCCGCTGAAAAAAGGACCTGTATCCAGTCGGAACTTCCCAGTAAAGAAATTTAAAATAAAATAAGTAAATGTTGAAAATCTCAAGAGTACATTTGGTCAATCTTTCTCTCTAGAGTTACTGTGGATTTTTTTCCTTCGATTCCTGCCATTACCATCTACTTTTCCCATCTCTGCTCCACACTGCTTTCTGTCCCCTTCTGAGATTTTATGTTCGTTCTCCCTTTTACTTCAGTTTTCTCTTTTTTGTTGATCTTCCGGATGTCATAGACACTTCAGCTACCAATTTCTGTTAAAAACACAGCTGCTTGCACACGTTTGTTCTTTTTAACTGTACACAGCCTAGAGATCTGTTTTTAGCTGCTCATTCTACTGCCACCATCCTGAAATTGAAGAAGATCATATTTCTTATTCATATGCTGACATGTCAGCAGTTTTTGATCTAATTGCATTTCCTAATGGCCAGAAAAAAGTTAATAATATGTCCAGAAAATGTTAATAATATACATAGCTTACATTAGCATAGGGCCGTATAAAGAAAATTGAAGAACTACCACAATGGCTGTCTGAATGATGGCTCTTCCCAGACAATCCTTGCTACAATTATGGGACGTAAAGGGGCTGATTGGCTGGGAGGGGGTTAATGATCAACAGGCAGTAGGGGAAAGTGACACATACAGGGTCTATATTAAAATCCCGAAAGGTCTTAACATCGAATGCATGTACATCGACACATAAAGGTTGATGTACATAAACATCGAAACACGTAATCAGCAAAAATCACAATGCCGAATGTGTTACGTCAAGCAAGAGCGCCGCACAGGTACATTCAAACTAACATAAAAAACTGAAATTAACCCACTTTTGCAGGGGGGCAAGCCCCCCTGCACCCTCCATGTGGGGGGGGGCTGCACACCCCCCTACTTAAATAAATATGCCAACTCCGAGACCGCACTACAGTGGGAAAAAGGATATATTTTCTTATCCCCACAATCATGCTGCTGGCTAAACAGACAAGTTCAGCATTGTGATCTTTACCGATTACATGTTTTGATGTTTATGTACATCGACCTTTATGTGTCGATGTACATACATTCGATGTTAAGGCCTTTGGGGATTTTAATATAGACCCACACATACAGACATAAAAGAGAAAGTACAGGAATTAAGTACCTTTATGAATTCTTCCCCAGTAACACAGACAACTGTAGGATACTGAATGTTTTCATACTGTTCATTTATTCCACTTAGTATCATTGTATCATAGTAAAGTACTAGGTTAACTGCCCTTTCAGAGCATTTTAAACCTACCTAACTAACCCATCAAAATCCCATATTTATGGAATCCCATTAGTTGGTTTGTATTAATAATCAAAAAAGGTCCATGTATTCCCTGGCGACCCAGATGAGCAGGCAATTCCTGGATAAATTATGAACCTCCAATAAAAATCATTTGATCAAACCAATGTAAAAAAATAATAACAATATTTATTAAAGAAGCGTTAAGAGCTTTCGCCCCCTCAACTCCGGATTTCATCAGAACAGTTGTACAGAGAACAGCACATGATTTCAATACACATCAATTGTCAGTTAATCAATCAATCAATTAAAAGAACACAAGATAATTTTATTAATAACTATGATGACACGTTAGTACCTAATGTGGATTCAGGGCATGATATAGACTACGATGATGGGGTTGAAACTTCCACAGGTGTAGGAGATGAATATCACAGACAAGAAATACCTTCAATGATATTGACTCTCTAGAATTTCTCCCACTTCCCATAAGGTCGTAAAAGTTAAGGAAAAAGAACCTTTCAATAGTGGTTCACACAAAATTTATTAACAAGTATACAGGAGAAAGTGAGGAGAGAGAACAGGTGGTAGATTATATATCTGAAGAGATTACTTCCACTATGGATAAGTTCTCACCCGCAAAGGGTTCAGCAACTTTAATTACAGTTATTTACATAAGGAACCTAGTTTTTTTTATGTTGTTTGAAAAAGGATTTAAATATGTTCTGACAAACAAGGCAAGCATCATGGACCTGATTGGGCATTTAAAGTTATATACTAGGAAATTATATTTGTCTTTTTTAATTAAAAGATGGGTTATGTTATCAACCCCAAACTTCTTAAGGAAGAACAAGTGTTTACAACCCACCCCTGAACAAAACAACATCTTTGTTTGGAAGAGCTTGTGATAGGGACTTATATTCTGTCTGTAAGGAGAAGCAGACATGCTTCTCAAATTTAACTGGGAAGGAACGTACTTTATTGAATAATTTAACTAATGATAAAACTGTTAGAATTATGAAGCCAGATAAGGGAGGGGAGTGGTTATAACCAATCAAATTGATTATGTAAGTAAACTTTTTAGGATGTTGCAGGACGACACAAACTACACATCTATTTCTAGAACTGAAATAAATATTGCATGCAAGAAAACTGATCTGTTTTAGAGGACACCTTGACTGAAGGGGTTGTTAAACCTACAGTGTTGGATTTTCTTTTTAATAGATTACAGCAGTCTTTGGGATTGCTAAAAGACACAAAGACATGGTTAATTCCCCTTACAGATTGTGATGATAGCAGGTACTGCCAGCCATGCCAGGAGAAATATGGCAGTGGATTTGTAACATATGCCAGCACAGCTAGCTGGAATTTTGCAAATAATTATATGCCATTTGGATATCAAACTGATTTGTAGAGATGCTTGTGTTGAAAATGTATTTGTGAGGTTTGCTTGTGTTAAAATGTATCACATAGTGCCCTGATGGAAGGAAAAGAAATGTACATGCATTATTGTAACTGTTTAAATGTGTACATAGTAACAGCATATACTGGAAGTGAAGAGGCTAATCTTAATCCACCTGACTTTGCAAAATATTCTTGAAATTAAATTATTTTGTGGGTTAAGCCATAAATATGTTATCCCACAGTTTTGAATGGAGCCAGATATGCAATGTCTAAAGTAGGGAATAGGTTGTAGCTCCTGTAGGAAGAGTGGAATAGTTTTATGGTTTTATGTCTTTCGGGAGATCTCAGCAAAACTCCATCTGTGTGTATGGTAACACATAGGCGCTAAAATTTTGTCAGCTTCTAGTGTTGGTGGTAGCAGACGTGGGTGATGTCATTCTGTAAGCCAAAAATAATATTTAGATATCAGTGGGAGTTTGCTCTCAGCATTCTGCCTTGGATCTGACAACAAGGACCACTCACCCACACCTTCTTGCCTTGTGGTAGTAAGTAACTTAACTAGGGAACAGCAATTCTTTTAGATTATTCAGGAAAATATAGCGAGAGTACTGTTTTTCTATAACTGTGTGAAACTTCCCATCTGTGTTATTTTTAATATTCCCTATGACTGAAACTCTGGTGTTTACTGTAACTAGACATTTAGTATTTTCATGTTCTTTTATTATTTATTATTAAATATATTTAAACTTTACACTGTGGCTGATCCTTTTAGAAAAATATTTAAGTTTTAAGAGTATTTGCATATACTTATTTGGTGATAACTCTGGCCACCCCTGAATGCCTTGCTGTCTGGTCAGCATTACCATCATCATCTTCTTTCAGCTGTTCCCATTAGGGGTCGTCACAGTGGATCACCTGTTTCCATTTCTTCCTGTCCTCTGCATCTTGCTCTGTCACACCAACCACTTTCATGTCCTCTCTGACCACATCCATAAACCTTATCTTAGGCCTTCCTCTTTTCCTGTTACCTGGTAGCTTCATCCTTAGCATTTTTTTCCCAGTATACTCAGCATCCCTTATCAGCACATGTCCAAACCAACGTAATCTTGCCTCTCTGGCTTTGTCTCCAAACCTTCCAACTTGGGCTGACTCTCTAATATACTTATTTCTAATCCTGTCCACCCTCATCACACCCAGTACAAATCTTAACATCTTTAACTCTGCCACATCCAGCTCACACTTCTGCCTTTTTGTCAACGTCACTGTCTCCAACCCATATAACATAGCTGGTCTCACTACCCTCTTGTAAACCTTCCCTTTCACTCTTACAGATACTCATCTGTCACAAATCACTCCTGACACTCACTCTTCTCCACCCACTCCATCCTGCCTGTACTCTCTTCTTCACCTCTCTTCCACACTCACAATTACTCTAAACTATTGACCCCAAGTATTTAAACTCATCCACCTTCGCCACCTCTACTCCTTGCATCCTCACCATTCCTCTATCCTCCCTCTCATTCACACACATATATTCTGTCTTAGTCCTGCTGACCTTCATTCCTCTTCTCTCTAGAGTATATCTCCATCTCTCCAGGGTCTCCTCCACCTGTTCCCTACTCTCACTACAGATCACAATGTCATCTGAAAACATCATAGTCCACGGGGACTCCTGTCTGATCTCATCTGCCAACCTGTCCATCACCATTGCAAATAAGAAAGGGCTCAGAGCTGATCCTTGATGTAACCCCACCTCCACCTTAAACGCATCCGTCACTCCCACAGCAGACCTCACAGCTGTCACACTACCCTCATACATATCCTGTACCACTCTTACATACTTCTCTGACACTCATGACTTCCTCATACAATACCACAACTCCTCTCTAGGCACCCTGTCATATGCTTTTTCTAAGTCTACAAAAACACAATGCAACTCCTTCTGACATTCTCTGTACTTCTCCATCAACAGTCTCAGAGCAAACATCGCATCTGTAGTGCTCTTTCCCGGCATGAAACCATACTGCTGATCACTAATCATCACGTCCCTTCTTAACCTTGCTTCCAATACTCTTTCCCATAACTTCATGCTGTGACTGATCAATTTAATCCCTCTGTAGTTACTACAGCTCTGCACATCACCCTTGTTCTTAAAAATTGGTACCAAAACACTTTTTCTCCATTCCTCAGGCATCCTCTCACTTTCCAAGATTTCATTAAACAATTGGGTTAAAAACTCCACTGCCATTTCACCTAAACACCTCCATGCTTACACAGGTATGTCATCTGGACCAACAGCCTTTCCATTCTTCATCCTCTTCATAGCTATCATTACTTCCTCCTTGCTAATCCACTGTACTTCATGATTCACTATCCCTACATCATCCAACCTTCTCTCCCTCTCATTCTCTTCATTCATCAACCCCTCAAAGTACTCTTTCCATCTTCTCAACACACTCTCCTTGCTTGTGAGTATGTTTCCCTCATTATCCTTTATCACCTTTACCTGCTGCACATCTTTCCTAGCTTGGTCCCTCTGTCTAGCCAATCTGTACAGGTCCTTTTCTCCCTCCTTAGTGTCCAACCTTTCATACAACTCTTCATATGCCTTTTCCTTAGCCTTTGCCACCTCTCTCTTTGCCATGCACCTCATCTCCTTATACTCCTGTCTACTTTCTTCATCTCTCTGACAATCCCACTTCTTCTTTGCCAACCTCTTTCTCTGTATACTCTCCTGTACTTCCTCATTCCACCACCATGTCTTCTTGTCGTCCTTCCTCTGTCCAGATGTCATACCAAGCACCTTTCTAGCCATCTCCCTTACTAGCTCTGCTGTAGTTACCCAGCTATTTGGTAACTCTTCACTGCCAAACAGTGCCTGTCTTAACTCATCCCTGAACTCCACCTCACAATTACCCTTTTTCACTTTCCACCATTTGACCCTTGGTGCTGCCCTCACACTCCTCCTCCTCTTCTTGATCACCAACATCATCCTACAAACCACCATCCTATGCTGCTTAACTACACTTTCCCCGGTCACCGCTTTACAGTCTCCAATCTCCTTCAAACTGGCCCTCCTGCATAAGATATAATCCACCTGTGTGCATCTTCCTCCACTCTTGTATGTCACCCTATGCTCCTCCCTCTTGTTAAAATAGGTGTTCACCACAGCCATGTCCATCCTTTTCACAAAATCCACTACCATCTGACCTTCTGCATTCCTTTGTTTAATACCATACCTACCTATCACTTCCTCATCCCCTCTGTTCCCTACACCAACATGCCCATTGAAATCTGCTCCAATCACCACTCTCTCACCCTTGGGTACAGTCATCACCACTTCATCCAATTCACTCCAAAATTTTTCTTTCTCATCCATTGCACACCCAACTTGTGGAGCATATGCACTAACAACATTCATCATTACACCATCAATTTCTAGCTTCATAAACATCCCTCTATCTGACACTCTTTTTACCTCCAAAACACTCGTAGAATACTGTTCCTTCAGAATAACTCCTATGCCATTTCTCCTGCCATCGACACCATGGTAAAACAATTTGAACCCACCTCCGATACACCTAGCCTTACTCCCCTTCCATCTGGTCTTTTGCACACACAATATACCAACCTTCCTTCTGTCCATCATATCAGCTAGCTCTTTCCCTATACCAGTCATACTGCCAAAGTCAAAAGTCAAAGTTCTGACCCTCACTACGACAGTCCTAGCCTTTCTCCTCTCTTCCTGCCTTCGGCCATGCCTTCCACCTCTTCTCCTTCTTCGGCCAACAGTAGCCCAATTTCCGCCAGCACCCTGTTGATTAACAGTACTGGTGGTGGTCATTGTTAACCCGAGCCTTGACCGATCCTGTATGGAAATATTTACTGGTGTCCACATGAATTTTTTTGGTGAAGTTTTACGCCGGATTCCCTTCCTGATGCAATCCTCCCCATTTATCCAGGCTTGGGACCAGCACAAAGAAATGCACTGGCTTGTGCATCCCCAGTGGCTGGGTTCTGGTCAGCGTTACCATTTGTATTAATATTAACTTCACTCAGGATAATTGCATACTCTTTTAAGAGCCTTATATTAACTGACTGGTGGCAGTGAATCTACCTTATAGCCTGGGCAAATTTGCTAGACCAGGTAATCTGTGCCAGCCTTTCCTAGGTGTGTGTGTGTGTGTGTGTGTGTGTGTGTGTGTGTGTGTGTGTGTGTGTGTGTGTGTGTGTGTGTGTGTGTGTGTGTGTGTGTGTGTGTGTGTGTGTGTGTGTGTGTGTGTGTGTGTGTGTATGTCAGTTACTTCGGGCAGGGACACAAAGCACTGGTTTCACAGAGAGGGTGCTGGAGGACTTGGCTTGGACACTCGGCCGAGGACCTAACCCTACAGTTTTACCAGTGGTGTGTCTTATTGGGGACCTGGATGGTGACAGATAGAGACACCCAGACCCTGGGCTGACTGTGTTCCTTGTGTGTTCTTAAGAGAAACTGTGCTTGATGCAGAGAGGTCTGCATCTGGAAATACTCAGTGTATCCATTTGTATTTCAAGCAAACATCCCTCTCCAGTGTCATTGCTGAGGATTCATGCTCTTTGATTACTGGCCCATCCTGGTGATGTCTCACAGATTAGTTGTGTAGGGTTTAGGAAGTTGAAAATTATTTTGGATGGTCACCCCCACATTTTAAAAGATTCTTGGGATTTTTTGGGGAATTTAACACCAAATTTATGGAATGACAGTTGCAGCTTTCTAACAGTGGATATAATTGATCTTTTCACTGTTAACCCACGTGATGTGGGTTTGGATTTTTTTTTCAAGGGGCTCTTTTGGAATGTGGTACACTAGATACTAGGGAAGTCAGATTTTTGGTTGAGCTAATGGATCTGGTCCTACAGAACAATTTTTTATTTTTCAAAGGTAAGTTTTATATTCAGATAAAAGGAGTTGCTATGGGGGCAGCATAGTCATTTCTCAAAGCAAATTATTGGGGATGATAGTGGATGATAATCTTAAATTCGACCTGCATATACAAAATTACAAAAGAAGAAAACATCAAAAACTACGGATGCTTTATATAGCCAAAAACTTTCTCACCGTCATAACTAAAGCTACACTTGCCACTACTTATCTCCTCCTCAAACTTCTTTATGGCACTCCCATCATTTCTAACCTTCAGGCATCACAAAAACCAAGACTTTAATAATGCTGTAACAAAGCTGCCAAATTTGCAGCAAATACTACTTTCGGAATCCCCCACTATATAGCTCTAAAAAGCCTAAACTGGTTAGAACTACCCCAATCAACTAACATATGCACAGCTTCTTACCACCTATAAAATTATCCAGAATCCATCTACTTGTCCAGCACTAAATAATATTCTGCACAGCTATGTTCTCAGTCAGTCATTACAATCCATTGACCAAAAACTCCTTTCTGTCCACAAAGTCATCAAATCTGATGGACACTGTCTGTGCTAGTACTACTTTGCTAAGGCCTAGAACTCCTTATCTTTATCCATCAGGTCAGTACTCTCCCTCCCATCCTTTAAAACCATTCTGAAAGACTTCCTAACCAAAAAAGCTGTCTCTGTTTTGGCTCAACACCAGGATAAACTATATTCCTAAATGTGAACAAATACCTATTCATACCTTACATCTCCTTACGCTTACTTCTTCACTCAATTACTTACGTCTATCAGTTGCTCTCCCCTGGCTTTCTCTAAAAATATACCATAAGCCTGCTTTTCTCTCACTTTGTATTGCAATTCCTGTCTGTGTTAAACTTACTTGCCTTTATTTTCTCTTTAAACTGGTTAAAATTTATCTATTAAATCATTTTCATATAACTTGAATCTATTCTTAACCCCAAGCTTTTGCTGAAAATGGGCTCCAACCCAGTTAGACTTTCCTGGTAATGTCTGCAAATAATTAAATAAATACATTGATTTGAGGGTGACATTTTCAAAAAAAGTCTACTAGGCTGAGTAAGTAAAGCTTCCCTTTGACAAAGCCATACTGAGATGGAGCTTAGGTCTAAAGATTTCCAATATATTTATTTATTAGCTCTATGATAAGTCTTTTAATGGTCTTGCAAACAAGGCTGGTCAGACTTATGGGTTTATAATTTCTAGGATCTATGGAGAATCCTCCCTTGTGGAAGCGAATATCTGTTGCCTTTCTCCATTCCCTTGGTATGAGACCTGTGTGGAGACTGAGGTTAAACAGCATCATTAGGTGTGTGGCTACATTGTATTACATGTTATTTAGGATGCATCATCACTAATGCAGTATTTTTCACTTTTGAGAGCACGTCCAGTAAAACAGCCTGTGTAACAGCTGGAGGGAATTTAGTTTCTTTAATTTCACAGGGTACAGTTAGGGGTGAGAGGTGGCTAAAGTCTAAGCTGAATACTTCAGCCTGCAGGTTGGCTATATTGTTTGCTGTAGTGTAGTTAATATCATTTACTATCAGCTCATTAAATTGCTGTATGAAATCTTTGAGATTGCGAACATAGCTGAAAAATGCCTTGTGGTTATCCTTTGCTTGTGTGGTAAATTTAATTAAGCATCTTATTTGCTTATTTAAATTAGTGTTGAGGGCTCTGTCCCTCTGGGTATTACCCTGTTTGCTTTTGGCTAGATTTCTCTCCCATTTGTTGTGAAGTTTGTTTTTGGGGCTCACCTTGTGCTTTACTCTAGTCTACAGGGTATCGCAACAGCAAAGCAACTGTTTACCTGTTGGCACATTGTAGTGAAGAATGCTTCTTCACAGTCTATAGAGTTAACTGGGTTTGGGGAGTTTGAAACTACCCAAAGAATTACTTGGGTGTATATAGCTTGTTCGAGAAGTTTTTAAAGGTAGTAGTGGGAGGTGTACTCCAATTTCTTTTTAATTACAAATGCAATGGCTTTATGATCTGGTCTGTTAGGTGTGAAAGATACACAAGGCACAGTGCAAGATGCTGCCATGTTAGTAAGGACTAGGTCAAGGATGTTGGTCCCCTACTGAATACTGTAACCAGTTGTTCTAGGGCATTGACTTGAATTGTTTTTACTGCTGTTTTAGCTGCTTTTCCGTATATAAAAAAAAAAAAAAACTAAACTTGTTTCCTGCCTTTCCTGTAACTAGTCTAGTCCAGATACAGATTTGCTGTATGCAGGACTGCTTGTAAGCTTCTGAGCCTCCCCCCAAGCCTTTCTGTGTTATAGGGAAGCCTTCTAGCTTATCAGTGGGAGTGGTATGCACTAGGTAGCCTATCTACCACAAGAGGAGTGGTTTCTGGCCCAGAAATTGTAGTTTATTGGCCATTTGGGCAGTTTTTCCATACCTTTCAGCTTTCTGGTTTAAAAGCCTGCATTTGCACAAGTTTGAACTTGTTTAAGCTCTGCACTGCGACGCCAAGCTGAGGCAAACTATTACTGGTGCCAGAAAGTCTGTTTTTCAGTTTTTCCCTTAGATCTTGCTATATATTTCTCTCTTGCACTTCAAATAGTCTAATCACTTTGCACTTCAACAGGTTTTTGTAGCAATTATTGTAACACACCTAAGTGCCATCAGCACTAATAATTTTTCATGGAAATAGCTCCACTACTTAGTAGTTATGACCACCCCTCCTGGTATGATTAAAGGGCAGTTCCCTGTGCTTTCTCCTATTAACCTGGTGGACTTGGGCATTCTGAGGCAGTGCAGCAACTGCCTCATGTACACAGTCAACCCTCTCCTCTTACCTCCCAACACTTGTGAGAGGTGCACTTATATCACCAAATTGGAAGCTATGCACTCTCCAGCCAAGACCGGACTAGCTGGTCAAGAGGAGAAGGTCAACACCTGCACCACACCACATGGAACACATAGCCCTCCAGAACATCCACTATCACAGCTCTCACATAAAAACACCAACCGCACACCCACCTTTGCAGAGGCTCTTAATAGAAATGTACCCAAATAGCAGAGACCTCCATGACAGAAATGCACTCGACCAGCACAACACAACACAAACCACAGGACACATAGCTCACCTCCACAGTGTGCCCCTCAACCTAAGCCCCTAAGGCTAAACACCTTGCCCAATACACTAATCATAGGTGACTCAATAGTGAGACACACAGATGTCCCACTCACTAGGTTGAATAAGGAGAAGGTTACAGGCAGCTATCTATCAGGTGCCAGAATCCGACACATAACACACGCACTTAGGTACTCCACAACAAGTACAAGTATGACTCTGTCATTGTCCATGTGGGTGTGGATGACCTGAGATGCACTTTCCTGGACTACATGAAAAGAGACATGGTGCAGCTCTCGGATTATGTGGCCCAGGCAGGTATGACACTAGCCCTGAGCAGTATCCTATCATCACCCAGAATGATACTGCAGTACAAACAAAAAATAATTGACTTCAACAATTGGCAAAGTTTCTGGTGTCATTCTAAGGGGATCCAGTATCTGTCTACTTGGGATGACATGATTGACAGACCTCGATGCTTTGCCGGAGATAGCCTCCATCTGTCACCCCTGGATTTCCGGGTACTGGCTAAGGCTACTGCCACCCCATAGTGCCTTTTTAGGTGGTGTTCCAAAGACCAAATTACCACCATAACAACTATAAATAAATACAATCTGAGGGTCATGCTGCTCAATGCTAGAAGTCTAAATCTCAAGATGCACTCCCTTGAAGCACTGCTCAAAATGGAGAACATTGACATTTGTGCTGTAATGGAGACCTGGTTTAAAGCATCAGAAAGCACAACTGCACTACCAGTCTATAACTCATTCCACAGCTTTTAGCCCCAAAACATGGACTGAAGCTCCAAAGGCGGTGGAGTCTCCATATTCATAAAGGATATGCACACCTCCAGACTAGTAGCCCAGCATAACGCATCTGAGATACTTCAGGTACAACTAACATTGGGTAAGACGGCAATCCAGGTCATAGCCTGCTTTTGGTCAACAACCATATCTCTAGACTCTCACTGCACGTTCCTAAGCGCCCTGGAATCTATCAAGGTCCAACGCAACACTCTCTTACTAGGAGACTTCAACTACCCCTGCATTAAATGGGAAACCTACTCAAGCACCAATACACTGGCCCAACACTTCCTGGAATTCATCAGTTCCAGTGCCCTGGACCAGCTTATTCTGACCCCCACTAGAGGAGGCAACATCCTTGACCTGGTTATTACTAATATGGGTGACCGTTGCTCTACACCAATAGTTAATCCCTCTCTGAGCAGATCCAACCATAAACTAATCACCATGGAAATCCACATCTCACCCCCCCAACCCCCCGCAAAGGTAACCACCTTGAAAAACTTCTCCAAAGCTGACTTTGGACTCCTAAAAACAGTGGTGGCTAACTTCACGGCACCCATGCCAATGGAAAATAGCTGCATGTCTGCCGAATCATACACCAATCCACTGTACGAACATGTACATAAAAGCAAGGAAATAGCCATACCCAACAGAACCAAGACGCTGTCCTCCAAAAAAAGGAAGCCAATCTGATGGTCCCCTGCCATTAATAAACTCTACAACAGAAGGAAGAATCTATTGTAGAAAAAGGTGAAGTCCCAAGACTGGAAAAACTCTCTTAATAGCCTCAACAAAAAGTTGAGATCCCTCATCAAATCCTCTAAAGCCAGCTATGAAGGCAGAATTGCGGCAGACACTAAAAACAGTCACAAAGCCTTCTTTAGCTATATCAAGAACCTCCACAGCAATACCCAGATTTGCTCTGAGTTACTGCACAATGGTACCTCTTATACTGAGCCAACAGATATTGCCAGCATACTGGCTGACAGATTCAGTGCCAAATTTACCCCCCCCCCCTCAAAGGACCAATCACAATACCGAAAAAATGCCAGGCACCCAGCATTACTGCAGCACAGTCCAAGGCCAAGAATACAGCTTCCATGGGACCAGATAATATCCCTGGCTGTGTTCAGGGGGAAGAATTATTGGAAGAAATAGGATGTTTTGGAATAGAACAGGATGAAGAAGCACATGAAATAGACATGGTGTAATTAATATGTGGAAAGATTTTAAAATATATAATTACACACCTGTTTTGATTAATAAAGAACACTTCCTAGTATTTTCCAAGGGTATGAAATATATACCGAAGGGCAAGTTTGATTTTGTTGATGCACTAGTGGAAATGAAGCTATATACAAGAAAATTAAATTTAAGTTTATTTTTTCAAGATAAAACAAGTAATTACACTACTCCTAGTACTTTAAGGAGAAAAAGCAAATTTATTCCGCCAATGCATAATACTATAGCAACATTTGAGAACGTTATAAGTAAGCAAATATATCAGCTTAAGAATAAAAGCTATAAGGAAGAAAATTTCTCTGACTGGGACAACTACCTTGACAAGGTACTTAATGAATTACAAGTTACTAATATTAAAATATTGGCACCAGATAAAGGCGGCGGAGTAGTATTAATGGAAACATTTAGATATAATGAAAAAATATTTGAAATTTTGAATAATAGTGAGCAGTATGAAAGATCATCTTTGAATCAGATTAATATAGCCCACAGGCGCATAGATTTATATTTAGAAGAATACTTATTGGATGAAAGAATAGAACAGGAATTGTATGATTTTTTAAAAGTACAATATCCAGTACTTGCCACTATTAATGGCATACCTAAGGTACATAAAAATATCATTGACCCACCACTGAGACCCATAATAGCAGGAACGTATAGCAAGACGTTCCCATATGGGAAGGTTATAGACCAGTGGCTCAAGAATATATATAAGAACATAAAACATATTATCAAAGACTCATGGGAATTTTTAGGGAAGTTCACAGATGATATTTGGAATTCCAAACTGCTTTTTGCAACTGTAGATATCAAGGACCTGTTCTCATGTATACCAAGAGAGGATGGTATAATTAGATTCATGAAAAGTGTAAGTACTACCAGTGAATTGAGTGAAGATAAGAAAGAATTAATACATGAATTCATCAGTATAGTTTTAGACAACAACTTCATATACTTTGATGGTGAATACTATAAACAGAATAATGGCGTAGCAATGGGGGCAGCATGTGCCCCCATTTATGCAAACCTTGTCTTACTTGATTGGGAGAAGGAATACGTGCTTGATTCACCCTGGTATAAGCATATGACATTATATGTTTGTTACCTGGATGATATTTTTATTCTATGGAAAGGAGAAAAGGAGGAATTCATCCAGTTTGTTGAATATATAAATAATACCACAACTTACCTTAGGTTTACACATAATGTTGATTGTGGGGGTATCAATTTCTTGGATTCCCATATATTCTCTGATGGTACTAAATTTCAGTCTAGAATATTTAGAAAAGAAACCTTTTGCAATAGTTATCTTGAATATAATAGCAACCACCCGTATTCCCAGAAAAAAAGTATTATTAAAGGACAATCTATTAGAGTCGCTAGGATGACCACGGTCAAGAAGGACTTCCTCAAGGAAATGCAATTTTTGAGGAAATTATTTAATGATAGAGGATATCCAGAAGACTTAGTGCAGGATGTTACCATGTATGTTATTCAGGAATGGGGGAAAAAGTATACACCAGTGTTGGGTGTGGGTCCATCTAATGAACAACAAAAAAATATAAAAGCTAGTGACACTAAGATGGTACTAGATGGCCCTAACTTCCAAAAGGCATGTATTGTAAAGTATGGTAAACAGGCTAGCCAAATTAAACAGATTATTGACAAGAATTGGAACATAATCACTAGTGACAAAGCCATCAGTGATAAATTGGGAGCAAGGCCATTTTATGTGTATAAAACTGACTTTAATCTTAAAAGAATACTTGAAATAAGAAATAACAACATGAATAGAAAGACATATTATGGGAAGGGTGGAACCACCAAATGTGGTCATTGTAATCAGTGCAGCAGTATTATAGCTAAAGAGTGTGTGATATTGGATAACATCCTAAGAAGTAAGATATATTTCAGGAAAGGGAATTGCCAATCACAGCACTTGATTTACTTAGCAATATGTTCAACCTGCCGTTTTTTTTATGTGGGTAAAACGGACAGGAGATTAAAAGATAGAATATACGATCATTTATATTGTATACGTAAAAAGGATACCAACAATGCCTTGTACAGGCATATAAATAGTAATTTAAATTGTGCTGTTTCTGTTTGGTATTCTAGAGGTGGTGAAAATGAACCCTAGGGGGGGAGATATTAAGGCTCTTGTATCAGAGAAAGAAATAAAGTGGCAAATTAGGTTAAATGCAGCAATACCCCCAGGACTAAATGAATGTATACCCACCAAACCCCTCTTAAGAAACTAACAGTATGAACTGGATATTTACATTTCGTATATGCATGTTGTATACTATCAGATATTTGGAACATGTTATATAATAAATTACTTAACTGATGAAGTAACACAGTGATATTAGGTATTGTAATGTGTTTTTATGCATAGTTTTTAGTTATTTTATATTTTAATATATGTAGGTAGGGATTTATTTTATTTTATTTTATAAAATATGTGCAATATATAAGAATTTCATGAAATAATGAATTTAATATGAATTAATGAAATTAATGAAATGTTTTTAAGAACAAAGTATTAATATATGCAGTTTTAATAAGAAATTTTTTTTCTTTATATACTGTATCACTTTGTTTAGAACACATGAAGGTATTATAAGATATGCCTGTGACTTTAAGTTAATTGCATATCTAATTAATGGATTCTGAACTTTTGGCGTTTTTTTTGGTATATATATAGACAATTGTTAGATGGAAATATTGTTCTGATGAAGTCTACGACGAGTAGATGAAAGTGCTAAACCAGTGATTAATTTTGTGGATGAATAAAAGAAATTAAATTTTGGATCGTGACTTATTCACTAGAACTTATTTTGTGCTTGTTGGACTACTGAGTTGCTGTGAGTTCTAGTTTTGGTCTTTTTCTGGTTATCGGAGGTCATGGATTCCATAGGTGAGATGTCAGCTAACTTATCACCGGTCAGACGCGAAGAAGTTGATAAAATCCACTCGGAACTGGTAATTATTAAGGGAGAGATTACCAGACTGCTTGAAAAGATGACGTCTGCCTATACGCAGCATCCAGTGGGCAATTCCATTACAGGGCTCGATGTGATGACGTCACCACGTTCGGCAGTTGAGGACGACAGTTCGGAGGATATACCTAACGGCCAGCGAGTGCAATCATTCAATTCTGGGCGTAGACCGGACCAAAGGTGTGTAGACCGTGATGGAAGTCATTTTTCTGGGTCGGAGAAAGAGGCGAATACATCGGAGGACTTTTTTCTATTTTCTGGTGCAAGACCGAAAAGAATACCGCCAAACCGGACATATTCAACAGTAGCTAGTTGAATGGAAGGGATTAATAAGCAGAAAGACACTGGTGATATACACAAACAACGTAAGGAAGCTACCAAAGTGGGTATGTCCCATTCTAACAACAATATTGACAATTTTCTGAAGTTAACTTTTGAGTTTGAATCTATAATGAAGCCAAATGTTAGGGAGGGACAACAGAGGGAGTCCCACTCTAATTTAAAGGATGTTATTTATAATTTTGGCAAAAAGCTCACACAAATTAAAGGATTACAGTTAGATAATTTATACTTACGTAAATGTATTACCAGTGGCATTGTACCTATGGGGTTACGTTTTTTTAAACAGCCTATTGGTGTGGAGTTAAACGAGGAAAATATTGAAGCATGTAATAAAATGTTTGATAGTTTTGGAACACAATTCATGGAGTTCATTATAGTGTGTAATGACAATAAGATCAGCAATTTATTGCAAGAGGTTGAAAGGATGAATACAGATATTACACAGGATTTAATTTTCCCTCAGTGGGAACAGTTATATAATAAACAATATACATATGCTGAAAATAACTGTAAACGAATTTTTGAAAGGAAATGTAAAAAATTTATTCGTGATACAAACCAGTATGCTAATTGCAAAGCATATAGGTGGAATATCAGAGCAGAAAATGAACAGTACAGACGAACAGAAATTCATACAGATAGGCAGGACATACATGAGGAAAGGGGGTACGCAAATGATTTTTTAGAGGAAGATTTTGTGAACAGGGGATATTACAGAAGCAATCAGAGGAGGTTCAGGGGGAAGAATTATTGGAAGAAATAGGATGTTTTGGAATAGAACAGGATGAAGAAGCACATGAAATAGTCAGACATGGTGTAATTAATATGTGGAAAGATTTTAAAATATATAATTACACACCTGTTTTGATTAATAAAGAACACTTCCTAGTATTTTCCAAGGGTATGAAATATATACCGAAGGGCAAGTTTGATTTTGTTGATGCACTAGTGGAATTGAAGCTATATACAAGAAAATTAAATCTAAGTTTATTTTTTCAAGATAAAACAAGTAATTACACTACTCCTAGTACTTTAAGGAGAAAAAGCAAATTTATTCCGCCAATGCATAATACTATAGCAACATTTGAGAACGTTATAAGTAAGCAAATATATCAGCTTAAGAATAAAAGCTATAAGGAAGAAAATTTCTCTGACTGGGACAACTACCTTGACAAGGTACTTAATGAATTACAAGTTGCTAATATTAAAATATTGGCACCAGATAAAGGCGGCGGAGTAGTGTTAATGGAAACATTTAGATATAATGAAAAAATATTTGAAATTTTGAATAATAGTGAGCAGTATGAAAGATCATCTTTGAATCAGATTAATATAGCCCACAGGCGCATAGATTTATATTTAGAAGAATACTTATTGGATGAAAGAATAGAACAGGAATTGTATGATTTTTTAAAAGTACAATATCCAGTACTTGCCACTATTAATGGCATACCTAAGGTACATAAAAATATCATTGACCCACCACTGAGACCCATAATAGCAGGAACGAATAGCAAGACGTTCTCATTGGGGAGGTTATAGACCAGTGGCTCAAGAATATATATAAGAACATAAAACATATTATCAAAGACTCATGGGAATTTTTAGGAAAGTTCACAGATGATATTTGGAATTCCAAACTGCTTTTTGCAACTGTAGATATCAAGGACCTATTCTCATGTATACCAAGAGAGGATGGTATAATTAGATTCATGAAAAGTGTAAGTACTACCAGTGAATTGAGTGAAGATAAGAAAGAATTAATACATGAATTCATCAGTATAGTTTTAGACAACAACTTCATATACTTTGATGGTGAATACTATAAACAGAATAATGGCGTTGCAATGGGGGCAGCATGTGCCCCCATTTATGCAAACCTTGTCTTACTTGATTGGGAGAAGGAATACGTGCTTGATTCACCCTGGTATAAGCATATGACATTATATGTTCGTTACCTGGATGATATTTTTATTCTATGGAAAGGAGAAAAGGAGGAATTCATCCAGTTTGTTGAATATATAAATAATACCACAACATACCTTAGGTTTACACATAATGTTGATTGTGGGGGTATCAATTTCTTGGATTCCTATATATTCTCTGATGGTACTAAATTTCAGTCTAGAATATTTAGAAAAGAAACCTTTTGCAATAGTTATCTTGAATATAATAGCAACCACCCGTATTCCCAGAAAAAAAGTATTATTAAAGGACAATCTATTAGAGTCGCTAGGATGACCACGGTCAAGAAGGACTTCCTCAAGGAAATGCAATTTTTGAGGAAATTATTTAATGATAGAGGATATCCAGAAGACTTAGTGCAGGATGTTACCATGTATGTTATTCAGGAATGGGGGAAAAAGTATACACCAGTGTTGGGTGTGGGTCCATCTAATGAACAACAAAAAAATATAAAAGCTAGTGACACTAAGATGGTACTAGATGGCCCTAACTTCCAAAAGGCATGTATTGTAAAGTATGGTAAACAGGCTAGCCAAATTAAACAAATTATTGACAAGAATTGGAACATAATCACTAGTGACGAAGCCATCAGTGATAAATTGGGAGCAAGGCCATTTTATGTGTATAAAACTGACTTTAATCTTAAAAGAATACTTGAAATAAGAAATAACAACATGAATAGAAAGACATATTATGGGAAGGGTGGAACCACCAAATGTGGTCATTGTAATCAGTGCAGCAGTATTATAGCTAAAGAGAGTGTGATATTGGATAACATCCTAAGAAGTAAGATATATTTCAGGAAAGGGAATTGCCAATCACAGCACTTGATTTACTTAGCAATATGTTCAACCTGCCGTTTTTTTTATGTGGGTAAAACGGACAGGAGATTAAAAGATAGAATATACGATCATTTATATTGTATACATAAAAAGGATACCAACAATGCCTTGTACAGGCATATAAATAGTAATTTAAGTTGTGCTGAGTTTCTGTTTGGTATTCTAGAGGTGGTGAAAATGAACCCTAGGGGGGGAGATATTAAGGCTCTTGTATCAGAGAAAGAAATAAAGTGGCAAATTAGGTTAAATGCAGCAATACCCCCAGGAATAAATGAATGTATACCCACCAAACCCCTCTTAAGAAACTAACAGTATGAACTGGATATTTACATTTCGTATATGCATGTTGTATACTATCAGATATTTGGAACATGTTATATAATAAATTACTTAACTGATGAAGTAACACAGTGATATTAGGTATTGTAATGTGTTTTTATGCATAGTTTTTAGTCATTTTATATTTTAATATATGTAGGTAGGGATTTATTTTATTTTATTTTATAAAATATGTGCAATATATAAGAATTTCATGAAATAATGAATTTAATATGAATTAATGAAATTAATGAAATGTTTTTAAGAACAAAGTATTAATATATGCAGTTTTAATAAGAAATTTTTTTTCTTTATATACTGCATCACTTTGTTTAGAACACATGAAGGTATTATAAGATATGCCTGTGACTTTAAGTTAATTGCATATCTAATTAATGGATTCTGAACTTTTGGCGTTTTTTTTTTGGTATATATAGACAATTGTTAGATGGAAATATTGTTCTGATGAAGTCTACGACGAGTAGATGAAAGCACTAAACCAGTGATTCATTTTGTGGATGAATAAAAGAAATTAAATTTTGGATCGTGACTTATTCACTAGAACTTATTTTGTGCTTGTTGGACTACGGACCAGATAATATCCCTGGCTGTGTTCTACATGGACTACAAAGTGAACTGGTACCACATCTGTGTGCCCTGTTCAGTTACAGCCTCACCTCAGGCTTTGTCCCTACCAAATGGCACACTGCTACAGTCATCTCTATCCATAAAGGGGCAGCAACTACAGACCCTGGGAATTATCTCCCCATTAGCCAGATGAGTCTGATATGTAAAGCTATGGAATGCATCATCATGGACCTGCTTAACAAAGATATAGGAAATCTCCAACTCTAGACCCCATGCAATTTGGCTTTGTGAAAGGGAGATCATGCCTGCTCAACCTGGTTGACTTCTTTGAGTCAGTCACCAGGGCTGTGGATGAAGGTAAATCAGTGCATACAGCCTACCTCGATCTGGCCAAGGCCTTTGATACCATTCCTCACTCAGGAATTATTGATAAACTCACCAAACTAGGCATCAACCCCTATATCACTAGGTGGGTTGCAAAATGGCTCACAGATAGAACACACAGTGTGGAAGTAGCAGACTCCAAGTCAGACTGTCAACCAGTCACGAGTGGAGTCCCACAGGGATTGGTCCTGGGTCCTCTCCTGTTCGGCATTTCCTTCTCAGAAGTCCAGACCAACACAAAGGGACTCTGGCTGACCAAGTCTGCAGATGACTGCAAGCTGGGAGCCATTATTAATTCCCTAACTGATGCAAACATCCTACAGAAGGGCCTCACTGAGACCAATGACTGGAGTCGAAACCATGGCCTTAAGCTTAACGCCAAAAAATGCATCATCCTCTTTGGTAAAAACTCAGTTCCCACTAATTACCACACCAATGGGAGCCCACTGAACACTGAAGGCGTTATAAGAGATCTGGGGATGCAGGCTGACAGCAACCTCTCCTTCGACCACCACATTGCCACTGTGGTCAGAAAGTCCTTCTATGTGGCACATCTCATTACCAAGGGTTTTGCATCCAGGAAGAAAGAGGTCATTGTCTTTCTCTCTACTCTTCCCTCATTAGACCAATCATTGAGTATAATGCCCCATTTGGCATGTACCTCGCTAGACACCTGCAGCAGCTGGAGAGGCCACAGAAGTAACTCACAAAGAGGATCTTAGGCATTAAACACGTCCTACATGGAAAGACACAAAAGATTCCAGTTATTCTCTGTCACATATTGCCTACTTAGAGGCGATCTCTGCTTGACTTACAAAGCCATGTCTGACCCAAGTCTGTTAGAAATGCTACATCTAAAGAAATACCAATCCCTCCATACCACACACTCCAGAGACCTCAACCTCATTACTACAATCAACAGAACATGCTGGAGGGACAGGTTCCTCACCCAGAGACTGCCCATGCTCTAGAATAGACTTCCCATACATGTCAAGCAGAGCACCTATCTGTCTCTCTTCAAGAGAAATCTTGATGAGTGGATGGGTAATAGAAAGTTCACCCCAATGGATCACTCCAGTGGCTCTACTTGATAGAGGCATTGGGAACTAACATTGGGCGATGCTAGGGCACTTCTATTGGCTAGGCTTGTAAAGGGTCCAGGGCCATTAGCTTAGTACACACATATGAACCTATGAAACCTATGAATAAATAAATAATAAAGGAAGTATTCAAAAACTAATCAGAAATCAAATGCAGGCAGACAGCAGGAATTGTCACATGGCATTTCAGCTAAATAATAATGTAGCTTAATATTTGGAACTAAATAATAAATGCCATTTCTCAGCTCTACCCACTAATTAGCCATATTAGATTCATTTTCAGTGAAAAAAAAATATTTTTCTGACTGACAACAGACAAGAACTTTTAACATATCAAGAAAACAAAACAACTGAGTTAAAAACTTTGAAATAAAATAAACTGTTATATAAAAGCAAAAAATGGAAGAATCCAAACCTTAAAAATAAAGCCAGTAGAAATTCAAGTGTAGTCAGATGACAGGAGTTGTCATGTAGTATTTTAGCTAAATAATAATGTAGCTAAATACTTGGAGCTAAATAATATATTATATTTCTCAGCTCCACCCACTAATTAAATAGGCCGGATTCCTTTTCTGTCAGTGAATGGTAAAGAAATTATTTTTGACTGACCGTAGGTAAAAGCTTTTAACACTCTGGAAGTTGGATCAGGTACAAGGCCTGTGTTAGCATTTTGGGGGCCCCAGCAAGTGTTAAGTTGGGGCCCCCCAGTTACTTCCAGTCTAAGTATCACCCTGCCACTGCCACTCCTCCTAAACAATCTTTTAGTTCATGCTGCAAACTTTTAGGAGTAGTATGCACAGGCAGAACTGAAACAACAATGCTCTTACATTACAACAGGCCTATGTACCACACTGTGTTGGCCTGTCTCACAAAGGGACACTTCCAATTACTGGCATTTAGTTGCAACAATGATACGTTACAACAACTCTATGTACAGGTCTGGACTTAAGTGAATTGACGCCCTAGGCCTACTGTTTTAACACCCCCAATACACACACACCCTCCAGTCCTCCCCTCTGACCCCCACCCTTCTTGAGCTCCCCATACCATGCACATTACTTTTTTTCTTCCTTTTTTTCATTTTATCGTACTCTTCAGATTTTTCAAGAAGGCATAACCTTCTATATGCTCTGAAGTACATTTTGAAGTTTTTTTCCTTTTACACACCCATTAAATCCAATGATGCCTTGAACAGAAATTATGATTAAGGAAAGAAATTCATGAACTGGCTAGTAAGTGTACTATCTGGATGCCAGGAAAAAAGAAATACAAAGCACCTGGCAAAAAAAAAACTGCTATAAAAAGTGAAGAAGAAACACTGACTGGGCAAAGTTCTGCAACTGTTTAGCAAAAAGAATTGCAACCTCCAGGCATGACTTCCAGTAACCTACATGAAGACATAATACAACTACACACTGACCTGGTTAAAATAAACACTGATGGAGTATATCAAAACAAACAACAAAAGGCTGGAAAAATGGAAGAAGCCTTAAACAGATATTCATATGAGGTGATAAAGCTGCAAAAATCAGAGGTGGAAATGAAGAAAAGGCTCAATGAATATGAGACTGCTCAGGAAGAGATGTTTCAAAAAATAATAGAATTAGGGTACGGAGCATGTAAGGAAAACCTGAGATTTTTCAACTATACCAGAGAAACTGGAAAGAAGAAGGAAGCATTAATTTTATGAAAGCATAAATAAGCAACTGGACTGGTATTCCACAGCACGAGTTGTTAGTTGAAAAGGCACATCATATGTATGCTCCAAACCTGGCTATGAAAAAGCAACCTAGACCTTTAATAGTAAAGATGCAATCCTACCAGCAGAATTGAGTTCATTCTGACAAAACTGTAGCAGAAGAACAAAATACTAATAGTGGGAGACAGCCGAGTGTTTATGGAGAATGATTACTCATTGTACATCAGACAGAAGAGGAGTAAATTCATTCCACTATTCAAGGAATGTCAAGACACAGGTGTGAGATTTAAACTGCTGTACCTAGCTATCTTCAAGATATCCTTCCCTGGATGGACAAAATCATTCTTTGATGAAATACATGCTAAGAAGGAAATACAAAAGTTTGTCTAAAAAAAGTGAGCTGCGAAACAGAAGGAGATTTTGTTTCTTGTTCTTCTGGTAATGAAGACCACAAAGAGACTGTGCCTGTGAAACCTTTTCCACTGTTTCAACAGAAAAGAGAAAAGAGAAGGAAGGCAGCATGAGAGTTGACTAGAAGAATAGAGAGTATGTTGGAAATGTAGCAGAGACGGGATTTGGGAGATGTAGATGAACAGTAATAAAATCAGTAACAATGTGGGATTACAATGCAATAATTATATTTGTAAAATATGACAGAACAAGAGAATCTGGAAATATTGGACTTTTTCAGAATTTGTTGGACTTGTGAGGGCTCTAAAGTATATGCCCTACTTCATGTTATTAATGTTTGGAAAAATTATTTGGGGAGGGGAAGAGAAGGGAGAAAGTTAACTACAAGAAAAAAACATTTTACCTGATGCTGTCAGTCTTCATCCATTCTTGACTCTTGGGTACAGTTTTAATCCTCAGAACTGATCCAGCTGTTACATAGCTCACGCCAGGCAAAAAATCTCTCAAGCTACTGGTCTACCTATACTGCCCCTCTCTACACTACCTCAGAGCTCATTTGCTGCGCTTACAGCTAAGACACATCAGCTGATTCCTCTCTCAGAGCTAAGTAAAAATGTATACTTTTTTCCCCCTTAAATATTTCTCTATTGTTGATATTTAACTTTTAAAACCCTTTCCTGGTCTTACCCATTAGTGTGAGTGTGTTTATCCTTTTACTGTTGGTAATTCTCACTACCATCGTTGGTAGTTTTTCCCTTTACCTTACCGTTAGGTAATCGCTCTATCTATCATTGCTGGTAGTTTTTTCCTGGTGTGATTGTGTTGTTTAAAATCTTTTCCTTTCTTTTTTTTCCTATCTATCTTCTGCCTCTCCTCATTTGTTATTTGGGATGATGGCAGATAAACCAAAAAGTTCTCCTTCAGGATTTAAACAATGTAAAGAGTGCGGCAGAAAAATGCTGAACTCTGACAGTCACGATTGCTGTGTTTATTGTTTGGGTGCATCTCATCTAAGTATTGACTGTACAGTCTGCCATGGTTTCAGTATCAGAGCCCTGGTAGAACATAAAAATAAACTGATTCTCAAAAGGCTTCTTAAAGGTCCTTTCAAAGAGGCCTTGTCAAAGACTGAACAGTCTCCTCTGGCCTTTGATACCAAAACTACCCGCTAGGTTCTGACTTCTCTGTTGGCATTGACTGTAAAGAAACACAAACATGCTTCTGCAGGTCCCTGTTTGGAAACGAGACCTAAAGGTCCGAGACTGATGGAATGGAGTGAAACTTAGGCACAGCCTTCAACACAGACTATGGCACCCACACAGATTATGGCTCTTAACACTTCTACATTGCCTCCGGTTCCGACATTGGCACCGATAGTTACTACCGCCGTGTTGACACCGATATCACCTATTGCCTCACAGTTGATGCTGAAGACTGATTTTCATATACATGGACAACTCCCTTTTCTGGAGAGACCCGAGTCCCCTTCTGCATTTTCCGGTTGCTCCACCAGGTGCCTGTCGGAACTTGATGTTGTTAGGTTGGTGGATCAGATTCTGACAGCCAGGGATCTTTCCCCATCTTCTCAATCCCCTCTCCCTTCTGGTGCTGGGGGTTTCTCTTGTACCACCCCTTCTTATTCTCCTCCTCTGACCTCCTTGCAGGGTTTAGAGCAGTCAGCTCCAACATCACATGTTCCAGTGACCTCGGGACAGATTACCTTTTTGTCCTCGGTGTTGTGTATGGTTTTGACATCTTTGGTGCTTTCGGGGCCCTGGGACAATGTCTTTGCTATCTGGTCCAGGGGTTAGAGTTGTCTCCATTTTTTTTCTATGGAGTCAGCCTTGCCTCTTTGGGCTGTGCCAGTAGGAGACCAGTCCTTGGTTTTGGGTTCTCAGGTGGGCCTCTTGGGGTGGGGTGTGACTCTGGTTCTGAGTTTATCTGTCTCGGTTCAAGGCAAACATCCCTCCTTAGGGGGGGGTCTTGCCTTTCAAACCATGGAAAGAGCCTTGGCCACTGCCTCTTCCCAGGTGACTTCTGTGTTACCGCAGTCTCAACCCCTGACCCCAGCTTTATTGGATCTGCCACCAACCTCTACCCCTGGACAGCGAACTCTAAGGTCACAAGACCTACCTGTTAAGAGTCTCCCCTCATCTGAGACCTCTACAGATGCCCTTACTGAAGAGCCACCTCTGAAGAGATTGTGTAAGAGGAAACATCTTGATTCTTCTGAAGAATCAGTCACAGAGGACATGGATTTCGATGAGAGAGAGGGTTTCCCTGGTCACCCCCAGAAGACATCTCCTTTGGAGACATTCTGGAGATCCTAAAATAGAGGGGTGATTGGAAGCCCAAAGACCCTTCCTCTGAGAAATACATATACATGCAGGCTTTTGGAGCTCACCTGTCTACCTCCTTGATGTCCCTGCCTGCTGACGACCTCATTAAATAATCACTCAGCAGGTTTGGAAGGCTCCTGACTCCAAGAAAGAATTAGCTAAGGAAAGTTCTACTGTTCATCCTCCTAACCGGGAGTCCATGGTGATGGACAGATTTTGGAAGCGGGTGTATGTGTCATTGAGCTTTTCCATCAGGTCCTTGAACTTTTGGCACATTTTACTAGACTTCAAAGGGATCTAGTCAAGGAGCTGTCAGATACTCTGGTGGGAGCAGTGGCTGAAAGGGTACAAGAAAAAGTGGCCTCACAGTTAGATACCCTGAAGTCTATTTCAAACTTGTCCATGAGGCCCATTATGCATGCTGCCGAAGGGGCAACTAGGACAGCAGGTTCAGGTGCTGCGATTCAGTGATATTCTTGGATGTGCCTGTGTGAGTTTGCAGAACCATTCAAGTCTTCCTTCATCAATGTTCCATTTGACGGATCTTCATTGTTTAGGCCTAAAGTGAAGTAAACTCCAGGTGTAAGAAAGATGGAAAGAATGCTGTGGGAGTATGTTTTTCCACTCCTCAATGATCCTACTCTAGGAATCAAAAGAGTGTCAAGATGTGATTCAAGAAATCCTAAAAGCCTTTCCAGGACACACGTGGTACATACTCTCCTTGGGGCAGAGGGGTGAGTCACAATGGAAGACGACATCCCAGAGGCAGGGGTGGTCTGCAGAACCAGGGTTTCAGGGAGTCTTTCTGTTGTCAACCCTACCAATGCTCCTGAAAGGAGGCCCAACTGCTTGCCTCTGGAGGCAGTCAGGGGAATATTCTCTTTGCACCCAACCGCCTGGTGACACATAACTACCGATGTCTGGGTGCTAAGGATTATTTCTAGAGGTTACTGTATCCCCTTCACTCTTACCCCACAAACTCGCACAAAACTCCCTGATGTTCCACCCAGTCAGAGAGTTCAAGCAGCATTAGAAATCCAAAAGCTGCTAGAAAAACATCATCCAAGAAGTCCCACCAGACCAACCAGGCTCCAGATATTACTCAACATTCTTTTTAGTGCCAAAAAGACAGGGGACTGGAGACTAATTTTTGGATCTCAGCATTCTGAACAAATTTGTTCAACAGTCAAAATTCTGGATGGTCCCAGTTCAATCTATACTTCCATTCTTAGAGGAGAACAATTGGATGTGCTCTGTCAAGTTTCAAGACACGTATTACCACATAAAGATGGACAAATGCTCAAGAAAGTTTCTCCACTTCCAGCTGGGAGACGGTCACTACCAATTCAGAGTGCTGCCCTTTGATCTCATCACAGCCCCCAGGGTGTTCATCAAATGTATGGCAGCAGTCACAGCACATCTAAGGCTGCATGGATTCCAAGTGTTTCCATACCTGGATGACTGGCTCCTTACTGCTACCACCAGGTATCCACTTCTACAAACCAGGGACTTCCTTCTGAATCTATCTCCCCAGTTGGGCATCACAGTCAATCTTGCGATGTCTCAGCTAACCCCTACTCAGCATATGTAATTCATCGGAGCTCATCTCAACACTCAGTCTTGTGTGGCATAGCTACCCCACCACAGGTTGCAGAAAATACAATCTCAGATTCAACCCCTTCTTCATTTAAACAAGATACTGGCTTAGCAAATCCTGCAAGCACTGGTACATCAACAAACAGGTGGAAACCAAGTCCTACCCACTGTGTCGAGAAGCCCTTCTAGTGTGGCAATGGGCCATAACTTCTAACCACTTTCTGATAGCAATGCTTCCCAGGGAGTTCAAACATGATAGCAGAAAAACTGAGCAGATGCATTCTCACGCCTCACAAGTGATCTCTAATTCCTAGGGTGGCAAAGAAGATTTTTCTTTATTGGGGCCAGCCTTCCTCTGACCTGTTTGCTTCACTCCTGAACAACAGTACAGAAGCTACTTTTCCCTAATTTCCCTTCAGGGGGAGTCCCTCAGAGATGCTTTTCTCCTCGATTGGCCCTAGGGTCTCCAGTATGCCTTTCCTCCATTTCTTCTAATTCCCTTATTCTTCAAGAAAGCAGCTTCAGTTGAGAAGCAAAGTAATCCTCATTGCACGTTACTGGCCTCGACAAATATGGTTTCCCGGCCCATCTACTTCATCATCCATGGATTCTGGACCCAGCTCCAGACCTTCTGTCTCACTCCCAGGGACTGGTGCATCACAATCTACAAACTCTCAAGCTGACTGCTTGGTTTCTCCAATTCCATTAGTCACCAGGCACAATGAACTCCCATCTCCTGTATGGCACATTTTGTTGGGATCCCATAAACCATCCACCAGGAATCTCTACTGCAGTAAATCGAAGAGGTTTTCTATCTAGGCTTGTGACAGTGGTCTAGATCCTTTTTTGGCTCTAGTGGAAAATGTTCTAGAGCTTTTAGCTACTATTTTTGGTAAAGGGGCTTCTGCTTCTACTATTAAGGTTATTTCAAATTTTCATAATGGTTTTGGTGACCAACTCTTAATCTCTCACAGACTTTGTAAGGTTTCTCTTAAGGGCACACTTAATTTAAAGCCCTCTTTCAAAGATCCCTTACTGCCAGGGGACTTGATGATTGTCTTGCAGTCACTTATATTATCTCCCTTTGAACCTGCAGTGACCTGTGACTTAAAGTTTCTTTCTTGGAAAACTCTTCTTCTGATTGCTGTCACCTCAGTGAGATGAGTCTCCGAATTACAGGCTTTATGTTCTAAGGCTCCTTATCTAATTTTCCATAAAAACAGAATGTCACTCAGGACAAACCCATCCTTCCTGCCAAAAGGGATCTCAGAGGTCAATATCAATCAAACCGTAGACTTGCCAGTATTTTTCCCAAACTGTTCTAATAAGGGTGAATACTGCTTACACCTTCTTGATGTGCACAGGCAGTTAAGTTTTTACCTGGACAGAACTAAACAATTCAAGCAATCAGAACAATTATTTGTATCCTTTGCAGGCACAACCTTAGGACACCTGTTTCTAAGGTTACTCTATGTAGATGGCTAAGAGACTGCATTTCCTTTATTTACACAAAAAAGTATCTAAAACTCCCTATGCTGGCGAAGGCTCATTCTACCAGATCTATGGCAACTTCAACTGTTTTCCATTCTAAAGCTTCCATGTCCTAAATTTGTGCTGATGCAACATGGGCTACTCCGCATACCTTTATTACTTATTACAAATTGGATATGGTCTTCAGGGGGAGAGCCCCCATTGGCTCTATAGTTCACAGGAATGTCCTTCCATAGGGCCACTCAAGATCTAAGGTAGCTGAGGACTCTGTCCCAAGAGTCAAGAATGGATGAAGATCAACAACATCAGATAAAGAAGTTATGTCTTACTATAACGTTCCATCTGTGTTGTTGATCTTCATCCATTCTTGCATCCCACCTCACCTTCCCCTCCTTTGGACTCCTGGTGGAGCGACATGCTGTCCTGGGTTTCTCTCTTAGGATATACCTTGGACATGGCTTCTGACTTGAGTTAGAAAATCTTTCTGAGAGCTTGCAAACTTGATCTGAGGTAATGCAGAGAGGGGCATTATGGGTAGGCTAGTAGCTTGAGAGATTTTTTGGCTGGCGCAAGCTATGTAATGGCTGGATCGGTTCCTCCCAAGAGTCAAGAATGAATGAAGATTGACAACAGAGCTGGAACATTATGGTAAGACATAACTTAACAGTACTATTTTTATGGTGTATGGTTTTCTTTTGTATCTTATTAAGTAAAGTTTTCTCAGTTATTTTAAGTGTAATTTGGATTGTAAATAGGTGCTGCTGTTCTTTTTTCCTTTCTTTCTCCCTTCTCTCTTTCTTTTTGTTTAGGGAGTGGGATAAAATTAAAGTGAAGTTTAAAAATAGGGTGGAAATAAAAGAAAGGGAGCTATGGTTAAAAAGTAACAAGAATTATTTAGAAGGACTGACAAACGTTAAAGTATTGCAGAATAGGGAGGATCTCACAGAACACGAGGAGGAACAAATGCAGAATGATAAGCAGAAAATAAGGGATTACCTCAATAATATACATGAGTTTAGAAAGATTGCTTTTAAGCAACTGTTTTTTGATAACACTAGAGCACAAAAAGTTTTAGCACAATGAGTCAGGCAACAGAAAGTAGGAAGGGCTGTCGCCAAGCTTATGGAGCCTATAACAAAAAAGGTAACAAGAGATCCTGTTAAGGTATTAGAAATATTTCAAAAATTCTGTGAAAGTCTGTATAAAGCAGATAAGTATGGAAATCAAGAAAAGATACAAATGGAAATATTTCTGGAAGAATTAAATATGCCAATGTTAGAGGTAGAGTAGGCTCAATTACTAATGGCTTGCATAGGATGAGAAGAGATAAAAATTGTGATGTATAACCAATCTTCAGGAAGGTCCCCGGGAAAAGATAGTTTTCCTGTGGAATGGAAAAAACTGATAACAATCTGGAAGGTTTTGTTTAACAGTATTTTAAGAGGAGAATTACCAACATCCTGGAAGAAAGCAGTGATAGTTATAATACCTAAAGAGGGGAAAGATCCATCAGATCCAGCTTCATACAGGCCCATTTCAATACTAAACCATTATATAGTCTTTGTGTCTATAATGGCTAAAAGAATGGCAAACATAATGCCAAAATTGATAGATATGGATGAGTGTGGTTGTGTGGAGGGGAGGCAAACATTTGACAACACTAACAGAACATTGATGATCCAGAGGGAAGCAGAATGTAAGAAAATACAGTTGTTGTTGTTGGTGGGTCTTGATGCAGAGAAAGCATTTGACAGAGTAAACTGGAACTTTATGAGGAGGGTAATGGAAGCATTTGCATTTCCTGAAAAAATTATAAGGTTGATTAGGAGGATGTGTGAGGGATTGGAGGTGAAAATTAAAATGGGTGGGGTCCTCTCTGATAATTTCTGCTTGAGAAGAGGAACCAGGCAGGAGTATCCTCTTTCCCCTTTGTTACTTGCATTACATTTAGAACTACTGGTAAAGAAAGTAAGGGACTCAGAAATTCACAGATATAATTGGTATGGTAGTCAAGAAAAACTGGCACTATTTGCAGATGATGTAATTTTATACCTGACAAAACCAGAAAGAGACATTACAGTTTTGTGGAACATTTTGTGACAGTTTCAGATCTTTTTGGGAACAAAGTCAATGAAGCTAAAACAAAGGCAATAGGAGTAAATTATGCACCTATGTATGAATTGATTCAACAGTATCCATTTTTATGGGGACATGATAAAATTAAATATTTAGAAGTATGGATTAAAAATTATTCTGGTTTGGCAGCTAAGGATATGTGGGAAGAGACTAAACAAAAGATAATAGAAAAACTGTGAAAATGGAAACTTTGATATATGGATATGGATAGTAAGATACAAGCAATTAAAATGCTTTTAGTCCCATTAGTCTTATACACAGGTCAGACATATTGTTATCAACCAGTTGTGGTTAGCAATTATTAAGTTGCTGAACGACATTATCTAGGAGGAGAACATGGCAAGAGTCAACTGTTATAAGCTGATTCTTCCAGTAGAACAGGGCAGATTGGGATTACCCAGTTTGAAGGGGTATTTCAGAGCTAAACAGTTAAGGCTCCTATACTGTACATAGCACAAGTAGAAAACTAATAATTCAAAGTCAAAAGGGATGATGGTGAAATGGGAGGAAGCTCAAGTAACAAGGACAGACTGGGATTTTGGATGCAGGCCTTAAAGAAAAATAACAAAAATCATACAGAATATTATATCTATAAAGTAGCAGAAAGTATCTTAAGAACTAAGCCAACACGGGAATGAAGAAAGGAGATTCTGCCAACAGGGATGACTGCAATTAAGGATATAGACAATAGGCAAGAGGGGGCTGGAATTTATTGGAGAAAATTGGCAAAGGAACCAAGGTACTAAGAGGTATTAGTAGGTATCTTCAGCAAATAACTAGAGAGGGAAAGATGACAGAATGGGAAGAAATCAAGAATTTATTTGGACTGCAGGTTAGCGATTGCCTTCCCTATCAAGGGCTGATATCAGAGTATAGCCAAACAGAAAGAAATAGAGGGGTTCTAAATAAAAGACCAGCACTGGTAGAGTTTTTTAATAGAATCTAGACTTGAATCTGCCATTAGAAAAGGAATAATTAGTGGAGCATATAAAATATTGCACGATAACTACAAGAATCAATCAGAGGAGGTTAGAAAGGATTGGGAAGAGAGCTTGGATAAGCAATTCACAAAGCAACAATGAGAGGATATATATATATATATATATATATGTTTCTCAAATATGCAACAAAATCTAGAAGATTTAGGATTTTTGCTTGGAAATGTTTACATATATATTTTTATATCCCAAGTAGACTCCAGAGAATTTTTTCCTCGGGTAGACAGCAAATGTTGTAGGTGTGAAGGGGAAGAAAGAGGTAATTGAGAACATATTTTCTGGGAGTGAGGTGACTTGGTGGACTTTAAGGATTCCCTGTGGGATACACTGTTGGAGATGCTGGGTGGGTGGATTGGTGCAACGAGAGAGATGATTTTTCTGAGCTATGATACAGAATCAGAATTGCCTAGACATGGCAAGGCTTTGCTGAGTCTAATTATGGTGTCTGTCAAAAAAGCAATTACTAGAAAATGGAAATCAAAATCTAAACCAACTATACTAGAAGTGGTGAATATAGTAACAGAATTAAAACTGGTATTGAGATCTTTAGAAAATGTAGGAGCAAACTACAAAGGAAAAATGGGGAATTGTGGAAATAATACATACAGGGGAGGAAAGAGGTTTAAAAGAAGGCAGGACTTAAATGAGCTATGTAATGTTTGACTGAAGATGATTGGGTAGATTATAAGTAATGCATAATGTTTGCAACTGGAAGTGTGTCAGTGTGTTTTGTGATATAAAATGCTTGCAACTAGGATTGTGACTGTGTGGTTTGTTTTAATTTATATAAATGTGTGATTGCCTATGCCATAAGTGATGGTTTAATAAAGATGTTTCTTGCTAAAAAAACGGCAGGAATTGAATAATTTATGTAATGTTGCTTAGGTTATATGATATATAGCAATATATGTGAAGTACAATGTTTATAAGTGTGAACTTGCTAATCATCATCTCCTTTTGGCTTATCCTGGTTAGGGGTCGTCACAGCGGAACAACGGTCTGCAGAATGATTGGCAGTGGAGTTTTATGGTGTCGAGTTGCCAGCCAGGCACCCAACCTTCCTTAGTCATATATTTCAAGTGACTGCTAATATTACATAGCATGTCTCCTCAGTCCTAACCCACAAAGGCAGTCACCCGTACATGTCTGATGTGTGATTGTGAGAAAAGTGAAAAATATAATGATTAGAGTAATATATTCTAATTTGTTGCTCCGAGACAGTACCCTCCCTCTAACCAAGCTATAGTAACCTTCTTTATGCACCTCGGAGGTCTGGCAGAAAATTAAAAGAAACAATGACCACACTGTCCTCAGCTCAAACACAAGTTATAATGACCTCATGTGCACTCCTCTAAGGTTTGACTGTGATGAAAATTAAAGAAGTAATAACCACATAGTCCCCAGCTCCCTGTAACCTACAGTAGCTTTCTGTACACACACATCTGAGAAGGCCTGGTTTTAGAATGGGTGCGGTTGAAAACAGAGGCTATTATCAGTTTTATCCTGAAAGGGTCATATCACAGCACAGTTCAGGTAAAGAGTGTGATCAGAAAACTGATACATTTTTTCTCTTCATTTTTCTCCAATCATCAACAGCTTTTTGGGGGGGGGGGGGGCACAGAGTCAAGGATCATTAAGGGAGTCCCCCCGTATCTATTTAGCCAGTTTGGAGAGTGGGAGCCACCAGACTCTGAGAAGATCTAAGTGTCTGAATGTTCTCTGATATATTTTATGCCTTACTTTTGAAATATAGTTACTTGTTAGGTACATTTGTTACTGATACCTAGAAGAATAATTTATGTATCCTGGCGTTATTGGGTGTGTGCACAGATAAAAAAATCAGTGATATTTTTTACACTCACACACACACACACACAAGCCATAGTAGTACTAGTTTAGTACTTATTTCAACAAATACACTGGTACTGCCATACCAGATCAGTGACTGCTGTTTAGCAGTTATCAAATAGCAGCAGCGGGGTGAATTACTTTTATTTACGTCATTGAGGAGTAATGCATACCTGTCACTATCCCTCATTTCACAGACCTTCCCTGATTCTGCTCATAATTTTGCTTTGTCCTTTATAAAAAGTTTTGATTTGCTGGTAAATCATTCAGGATTACAAACAGTAAATAAATCCAGGCATCAGAGTTTTATACTTATTGTCTGAAAATACACGTTGATGCAAAAGGTGTTATTCTATTAATTTTTTAAGTGAATTAGAGTAATATTTAAAATGTGTCCCTGATTTTGAGCCTTTATTTTTTTATTATTTTTGGCACTGCACTTAATTTTTGAGCAAAGAAGTTGAGAGTTATAGTATATGATGTTCTTCAAATATTTATAAAACTCCCTGAAAGAGAAAAACATCCCTGATGATCAGAAGCATCAGTTCTTTTTAAAATTCAAAGTTTGCACTGATAAGTCACTCTGGGCTGTTGATCTCTCTAGTGCTTACCTTGTTCATGTTCATTATCAGCTTTATCTTATGAAGGTCCTGTCATAGTCCTGTTCAGGTTAAAGAGCATAATCAAGAAATTAATACATTTTTTTCTTCCTCATTTTTCCTCAACCAGTATCAGCTTTTGTGGGGCCTTCACACAGTCAAGGATAATTAAGGGGGGCTGCAACCACAGGTATTGCGGGACCTAAACCTGGCTATGTAGTTAGTTTTAGGTTTTAGTGGAGAAAATGTCCAAACAGCAGGGTTTAACTAAACCAGCGGCACTATGTCTGTGGTAAAATATTTAAGGGAATTGTTACGCCTGTTACCTGATGAAACGCTGTTACTAAAACCAGAAATATCTTTGAATTTTAAAGGAGATACAAATAAGAGTTATTACCCACATGGTTTCTTAAATATACAAGACTGCTGTACTAGCTTTTGTTTGTTTGACAGACATGTTACAAAATATCAGGATAAGATAACTTGCTGTTGATGGGTCCCCCCCCCCCCACGAAAGAACAGATGACCCCCAATGACTGCAGGGTTCACTGTTGCCTAAAGCTGGGTATGGTCACATATACTAGTGAACCTTAGGGAAGTGTCTTGCAATATGGGCTGGGTTGCACAGGTATTCCACAGTGGATTGGTTTCTGTTTATTTATTTTTATTTATTTATTTTACATTTGGTTACTAGGAAAGTCTGACTGGACACAGGTCCTTTTTCAGCAGAGGCCCGGGAAGAAAAGCTCCACATTTAAAAAACAGTACATAGGACAATAACACAACAATACATATTATATTGAAGGATATATGAATTATACATAGCTGCTGATACAATTTACGGTTTTTGATAAGCATACACAAATGCTGATACATATAATTTAACAATTCTGGTGTAAGCATTGTGATACAGAATAGTGAGAAGTTTTGAGCTGTACATACTTAAGGAGTGTATGAGAGATGTAGTACAACACATACTTTACTAGTTACAGAGAGAGATGTAGAGCAGTTCCAATATAAAATGAGTCGGAGAATCAAACTACAGGCATTAGATGAACATTGTTTGTTTACACCTTGAGTATGTAAATGTTGAGTGGTGATCTCTGAGAACAATCCATTGATAGCATGGTAAGTTCACTGTTGAGCTGTAGAAAAGAGAGGAGTATTGGATTAGCCAAGAATGGTGCAAGACCAGAGCCATGCATCGGCTAGGTGAGCTTTTAGTATTGTTTAAAATTGTTTTGAGGAGGATGTAGTTGCTATTTCAGAGGGCATAGTATTCCATTTTTTGGCTATGTAATTTGAGAAGAGGGATGCCCCAGCTGTATTACTGGCTTTTGTTACATCAAGTAGGAATTCATTACTGGAGCATAGAACCCTATTACTGGTGTAGGGATGTAGCAGATTTTGTAGAGCTGGGGGTTTCTCAGGGTGGTATAGAATTTTATGGGCCAGTGTAAGTTGGTTGTAGAGGAGAACCTGAGGTAATTCAAGCCAGTTAAGCTGTTTCAGGGCTAGGCAATGGTGTGATCTATAAGGAGAATCAGTTGCGAACCTAGTAATTTTATTGTAGCAGGACTCTAGTTTTGCTATGTCAGTCTTTCTAAGATTAGTGAGGAGTATAGAAGCATACAGAAGTGTTGAGATGAGGTGTGTTCATGCAACTGTAGCTTTTGTGTTTTTTGTGAGGTTGTTTATTTCTATATAAGACGCGATTGTTTTGTGAACCTTCTTTATGGTAAGGGAGATGTGGGTATCAAGTGCATGTTACAGTCAATATCTACCCCTAATAGTTTGGCATGAATGACAGGGGAGATAGTATTATTATTTTTGGATATGATATTAAATGGGTGTGTAGGTAATATGCTTATTGTAGGTTGGAAGAGCAGTAGTTTAGTTTTATTAGGGTTCAGTATTCATTGTGAATTAGTAAGCCGTGCTTCAACAGAAAGAAAGGAGGCTTGTGTTTGTGAATGGAGCTCCTAAAGGGGGGAAGCAGCATATATTAGTGTAGTGTCATCTGCATATTGGATGCCTGAAGCATAAAGTGTAGAAGTATGAAGGTTATTGGTAAAAAATAGAGAACAGTAGAGGTCCAAGGATGGAGCCTTGGAGAACTCCTATGGTAACACGTATTAGGAGGGAGAGTTCTTGCTACCATTTCACTGCCTGCTGCCGACCTGTTAGGTAGCTTTTGAACCAGGCAATGGTTAACTCAGAAAGAACATTAATAGGTTTACTGTGAAAGACCATGTTGAAGGCCTTTGAAAGGTCTAGAAAGATTGCAGAAACAAATTTCCCATTGTTTGTGGTTATTTCATACGTTCATAGGTATGTACTAGGCTAATGGCCCTGGAGTCTTTACAAGCCTAGCCCATAGGATTACCCTGGCATTGTGCCACCCGACCTTAGTTCTCAGTGCCTCTGTCGAGTAGAGCCACTGGAGTGATCCCTGGAGTGAATTTTCTATTTCCCATCCACTCATCAAGATTTCTCTTAAAGAGGGCCAGTGAGGTGCTCTGTTTGACATGTATGGGAAGTCTGTTCCATAGCAAGGACAGTCTCTGGGTTATGAACCTGTCCCTCCTGGATGTTCTGTTGATTGTGCTAATGATCGCTTAAATAGAAAAGGGGGTGGGGTAGCCTTAATCTACTCCAACCTGCTATCCATCACTCCCTACCCCATTCCTATCCCTCCATTCAACAATGCAGAACTAGTAATAGGCCTACTAAAAATAAATAACCACAAAAGCATTTGCATCATTGCCCTCTACATTCCCCCTGGTAATAGCACCACAACTCTTGAAGAAATCCTCCTCTGGACCTCTACCAATATTAAGCTAGAGACCTTCATACTTGGAGATGTAAATATCGATTGGAATAAAATCAACAACTCTAATCCCACCATATCCATCAATCTATTTAACTATACCCAACTAACTAACTCCATTACCAGACCCAACAAAACAACCCCCCCCCCCCAGGTACAACACTAGACTGGATCCTAGTACCCAATCCTAATAAAGTATTAACCTCTCGCATTATACCTAACCCTATAGGAGACCACTTGCCAGCTTTCATACACCGAGCTATCCACTCCTCTCCTCACCTACACCAATATATTCATACACATAACCTCACAAACTTTAACCCCACTACTTTCTCTGACTCCCTAAAACAAACAAACTGGAACCCCCCCAAAAGCTCTTCCACTAGACAATGCTGTAGAATTTTTCAACTCCTCCTTCTTAAAAATCCTCAACTCCCTAGCTCCACCAAGAACAAAAAGAGTAAAAACCAAGACCACCCCAATGGCTAACCAAAGATACCAAAAAACCTATGCCACAAAGAGATAAATCCTGGAAAACATACCATGAAAACAAGCAGCCAGAAACTTTTCTTAAATATAAACAACTCCACAACCTCACTAAAAACAAATCATCAGAGGCAAAAAGTCCTACTACATCAAACTCCAGCCTAACCAATAAAAAAAACCCAAACATTTCTGGAATTCCATTAATTCTCTTCTCAACCCAGGTACCAAAAACAACCCCTGCTCTGACACCAGCAAATCTGATCCTGAAATAGCCTCTTTATTCAACTCCTTCTTCACCAACTCCATAGCAGAACTGACCAAGACCTTCCCTAACAATAACCCTTCCCCTTAACCTATCCAATCTTCCTCATCCCCTACACCACTCTCTGCCCCCAATCCTCCTCCAATATTTGAACCTAAACCCATCTCAACCTCCCACATAAAAAAATCTCTAAATTAAAACCATGCTCCAATGCCCCTGACAATATCCCATCTTCCTTCCTAAAAATAGCCACAAATGGTATCGCTCTCCTCATTAGCATCCTGATCAATAGATTCATGCAGGAATCTTATGTGCCCAAATTATGGTGGGCTGCCTTTATTCTACCTCTCCATAAAGGAGGCAAAAACAATAACATCTCTAACTAATTCCTAGCCAATCACCAACTAATCACTCCAACCCAACACGGCTTCCGACCTGGCCGTAGTACTATCACTGCCCTTCTCTCCTTCTTAGACACAATAAATCTTGCCCGCGACTCTGGAAAAATAGTATCAACTGTTCTACTAGATCTGTCCAAGGCATTCAATACCATCTCCCACACCCATCTCTTGAACCATCTTTGTAACCTTAATCTCTCCCAGAATACCTTATCCTGGTTCTCAAGCTACCTCTCTCACAGGTCTCAAGCTGTGAAATGGGGGAAAGGCACTTCAACCTTCCTTCCTACCCCCACTAGGGTACTCCAGGGATCCATACTCGGTCCAGTGCTATTCAACATCTTTATTATTGATTTCTACAAAGCCACACCCAACACCAAAATTGTACAATATGCAGATGATTCAGCTTTAGTCTGCTGCGCCTCTAACCTCTCAGAGCTTCAAACAGTGACCCAAACTGCTTTCTCCACCATTGAAAATTGGATGCTCCAAAACCACCTCTCGCTAAATGCCAATAAATAAAAATACTATTATTCTCTCCCTCAAAAGCTTCCCTCTTGATAAAAACTCATTCCAAATTATTAGCCAAAACAGCTCTACTATAGAGGTTGTTCCCTTCACTAAACTACTTGGGGTTACTATTGATGAACAACTAAAATTCGACACTCACATCTAACAAAAACTTGGTATGCTATACAGAAACATCCACTTTCTCTCTCCTTCCACCAGGCAAACTCTTGCCACTAACTATCTACTCTCCTCACTAATGTATGGCGCTCCTCTACTAACAAACCTATCTGCCTCTCTCTCCTCCAAATTGGAAGTCTGTTATAATAAGATTTCTAAATTTGCAACCAAAGCCAAATTCTCCTCCCATCATTGTACTGCCCTTCATTTGTTAAATTGGCTTGAACTCTCCAACCATCTAGCCTATCTCCAAATTACTACAGCCCAGAGACTATTTTTTCTATCTACTAAGTGCCCAGCACTAACCAACATCCTTCAACACCACTCTAAGATCTACACACCAAAACCTAATCATTGTCCGCAAACCCAATCGTCCTGCTGGTGAGCTTCTTCTATCCTTTTCCTTAGCTAAATTCTCTTCCTTCCTCTCTAAGGACTATAATAACTATGAAAACTTTAAAACTCAGCTACATTCCTACCTTTCCTCTAACAGGAAATGCAACTGCACTCTCCCCACCTAGCCTAATAATCAACGCACCCCTTAAACTCCTGACTAACTCTGAGTACAAGCTAACCTAGCACAAATGTACATATTGTAAATAACATAATTGTACATATTATAAATAACCCATCCCACCTGTTTTTCTTTTTTTTCTCTTTTTTCCTTCTAAGTCTTTATTCTCCTTCTCATTTAAGTTACCACTGCCATCCTAAATATGTAACCAACAAATTTATTCCTGTTGCCTAGCATGGAATGAAATTGTAATTGTGTCTTCTTTACTATGATTGTATATGTAACTAAACTATGTAATGCGGAGCTTTTCTCCCCGGGCCTCCACTGAAAATGGGCTCCCTGAGCCCAATGGACCTCCCCAGTCATCAAACTGGAAATAATTAAATAATGAGGTTGAGGTCTCTGGAGCGTGTGGTGCGGAGGGATTGGGATTCCTTTAGATGTAGCATTTCTAACAGAGCAGGGTCAGACATGGCTTTGTAAGTCAAGCAGAGATTGCCTCTAAGTAGGCGATATGAGACAGAGAATAGTTGGAGTTTTTTGAGTCTGTCCATATAGGACAACTGTTTAAGGCCTGTGATCCTCTTTGTGAGGTACTTTTGCAGCCTCTCCAGTTGTTACAGGTGTCTAGTGAGGTAAATGCCAAATGGGGTATTGTACTCAATGACTGGCCTAATGAGGGAAGAGTAGAGGGAGACAATGAACTCTTTCTTCCTGGATGCCAAACCCTTAATAATGAGATGTGCCACATAGAAGGACTTTCTGACCACAGTGGCAATGTGGTGGTCAAAAGAGAGGTTGCTGTCAACCTGTGTTCCCAGATCTCTTATAATGCCTTCAGTGTTCAGTGGACTACCATTGATTTGGTAATTCACGGGAACTGGGTTTTTCCCAAAGGGGATGAAGGCACATTTTTTGGCATTGCACTTAAGGCCATGGTTCTGACACCAGTCATTGGTCTCAGTGAGGCCTTGCTACCTCTAGTGGGGGTAAGAACGAGCTGGTCCAGAGCATTGGAATTAATGAATTCCAGAAAACGCTGGGCAAGTGTATTGGTACATGAGTAGTTTTCCCAGTTAATGGAGGGGTAGTTGAATTCTCCCAGTATGAGAGTGTTAGGTTGGACCCTAATATTCTTCAGGGTGCTTAAGAACGTGGAGTATGAGTCTTGGGACATGGATGGGGATCTATAGCAGAATACAACCTGAATCGCTGTCTTACCCAATGTTAGCTGTACCTGGCGTATCTCTGATGAGTTATGTTGGGCTACCAGTCTGGAGGTGTGCACATCCTTTATGAACAGAAACACCACTGTCTTTGGAGCTTCGGTCCAAGTTCTGGGGCTGAAAGATGTGGAATGAGTTATAGCCTGATAGTGCAGGGGTGTTTTCTGCTGCCTTGAACCAGGTCTCTGTTACAGCACAAATGTCAATGTTTTCCATTTTAAGGAGTGCTTCGAGCGAGTGCATTTTGAGATTTAGACTTCTAGCATTGAGCAGCATGACCCTCAGATTGCATTTGTTTGTAGCTGTTATGGTGATAATTTGGTCTTTGGAACACCACCTAAAAAAGGCATTATAGGGGTGGCAAGAGCCTTGACCAGTATCCGGAAGCTCAGAGGTGACAGATGCAGGCCATTCCTGGCAAAGCATTGAGGTCTGTCAGTCATGTTATCCCAGGCATACAGATACTGCATCCCCTTAGAATGACACCAGAAACTTAGCCAATTGTTGAAATCAATCATTTTCTGCTTGTACTGTGGTATCATTCTGGGTGATGGTAGGATGCTGCTCAGGGCTAGGGTCATACCCCCCTGGGCTACATAATCTGAGTGCTCCTCCATGTCTCTTTTCATGTAGTCCAGGGAGGTACATCTCAGGTCATTCACACCCACATGTACAATGACAGAGCCATATTTGTACCTGTTGTTGAGGGACCTGAGAGCGTGCGTTATGTGGCGGATCCTGGCACCTGACAGGCAGCTGACTGCTACCTTCTCCTTATTCAACCTAGTGAGTGGGACATCAGTATGCCTCACTATCGAGTCATCTATGACTAGTGTGTTGGGCATGCTGTTTTGCCGTAGGGCTTTTGTTGAGTGGCACACTGTTTAGGAAAGTTATGTGTCTCATGATTAGTGTTGTGTTGTGGTGGTTGAATGCATTTCTGCCTTGGAGGTCTCTGCTGTTTGGGTAGATTTCTATTGAGAGCCTCCACGAAGGTGGGTGTGTGGTTTCTGTTTTTATGTGAAAGCAGTGCTGTTGTGTGTTCTGGAGGGCTATGTGTTCCATGTGGTGTGGTGCAAGTGTTGAACTTCTCCTCTTGACCAGCTATTCTAGTCTTGGCTGGAGAGTGCGGGGCTTCCAATTTGGATATATAAGTGCATCTCTCATAAATCTGAGTGTTGGGAGGTAAGAGGAGAGGGTTGTCAGTGTACATGAGGCAGTTGCTACATTGCCTCAGGATGCCCAAGTTCACCAGGCTAATAGGAGAAAGCACAGGGAACTGACCTTTAGACATGCATGGAGGGGTGGGCATTAATAATAAGTACAGGAGCTGTTTCCTTGTTTAGTGCTGGTAGCACTTTTGTGTGCTACAAAATTTACTGTATTAGTAAAAGACATTAGAGCAATAGTAGTGCTATGAAAAGGCCAGAAACCGTTTTGTGTATTTGACAGACATTTGCAAGTGTTTAGGTGTTCCATGATTTGATTATGTATACATCTCTCTAGAACTTTGGAAAGAGGGGAAAGAATGGCAATGGGGTGATAACTGGTCAGTACTTTTGAATTACCTTTATGGTATTACTTTCCTTTATGGAGTGGAATAATATGGGAAATTTTCCAGATGTCAGAGACTAGGTTTTCAGATATGGATCAGTTAATCAGAATGGCTACTGGGTAAACAATTGGATCTGCTGCGATTTTTAGAAATTCTGCTGGTAGTTTATCTGTGGCTAATGTTGTGGGCTTTAGCTTTTTAAGTAGTTTTTTAATCTTATCCACAGATATAAGTTGTTTGGTAAAGCTGATTTTTGATATGAGGTATCTTGGGTGGTTCCTGGGAGGGGTGTGAGTGCTGAGGGTTAGATTGGGCTAGAATGGATTCTGTAAAGTATTTATTGCATTGGGTGGCTATATTCTCTGAAGAAGTTGTAATGGTTGGGGAGGGTGCACTAGATTTACTTGGAAGGAGAATGTTATTAATGGCTGTCCAGAACTTTTGAGGGTTGTTTTGGTGTTTTACTTGTATATTGTGGCAGTAGTTAATTTTGTCTAAACTGACCATTTGTCTGACTTATTTCTTAGCTCTAGGTATGTTTACTTTTTGGTGGGGAATCTAATGTTATGCCAGTGGTTCCTGGCTTTGTCTCTAGTTTTCAGCAGAAATATTGTTTCTTTACTAAGCCAAGGAGCAAAGTTGGATTTAATTCTTATAGTTCTGGGAGGAGCATATGGGTTTAAGATATCTAAGAATGTAGAGATGAAGTATTTAACTGCTTCTTCAAGGCCAAGCAGCTTGAAAGGTTCCCAATTGCAACTTGTTAGAGCTGTAATGAAGTTAATAGGGTTGAAGTTTTTTTTTTGTTTCTTATTAGCTGATAAATGGAAGGTTTAGTCAGACATCTAGGAAATCTTATTATAAAGGTTGGCAGATGGTCATTCAGGCTGTCCCGTAAGCAGCCTGAATGAAAGGATTGGGCTGGTCTATTTATCAGTATCCAGTCGAGGATTGACTGTCTTTTGGTTGATTTATCACTTCTTGTGGGAGATTGCATGATATGAGTAAAGCCATGGAGGTTGATGTAATTAATGGGATTACTTGAGTTACAAGTTAACCAGTCTATGTTAAAGTCCTCCATAATGACAGTTTCATGCGGGAGTGTCTCAGAGGCCCCGTACATTAAGTTCTCTAGAGTGGGTATGTTGTTGCTGGGTGGGATATGGCATCCAATTAAGTTTTTTGGGTTAATTTGTAGTCTAGTAAGAATTATTTCTGCATTGTCAAAGGTAGGGGTAGATAGAGCCAAGGTTTCAATGTTATGCTGATTTTTAAATAATATTGCTACACCCCCTCCCTTTTTAGTTTTTCGGTCATTGTGTAGGATATTATAACCTAGTACTAAGATTTCATTAGTGATGATGTCTGGTTTTAGCCATGTTTTAGTTAGTAGGACAATATCTGGTGAATATAGTGAAAGACTGGCTTGTAAATCATGGATGTTTTTGAAACACTTCTTATATTTATCTTTAGTAATAACAGATCAGCAGCTTTCTTTGGGAGTTGTGGTGTGGTATGAGAGTAACTGGGGATTTGGGTGAGTATGTTAATATTCATAGTTGATGGACCAGAATTAGGGTGTGCATCTCCACAGAGAGATAGTTTAGCTCCAATAAAGATTAAGTTTTTTATGATTTTTGCCATGTACCTATCATATTTTATGGATGGTTTAGGAAAGTTGTGGGCAGTTAGGGATAGGAAGGGGGTGTGGAGAGAGATTGATATGTAAAAGATGGATAGGGTGATGTGGAAACTGAAAGAGGTAGTGAATTGAGAATACGAGGTAGTTGTAGTGTGATGGGATATTGATTCAGTTAGGCTGACAAGATATGAGGCAATGTATGCAACTGATGTTAGTATTATAAGAGTAGCAATGTGTAGTTGGATTTTTGTCATAGAAGTTGATTTAAGTTCTCTTTGAATTCTGCGGTTACTGATGTTGATTATTCTTTTCTTTTGCAATATTTTATTCATTTAAAGCTGAATATGGATTCCTTAAATGAGTATGCAATTAATGATTTGCTAATGTACAAATATCTTGTACAGTGTAATAAATGCTATGCATATATACAGGTAACAGCTGATAACACTGGTGATCTGTGTTCCTCGTGTCAAAAGCTGGATGATTTGCTTACCGTTGTTAGAAGTAAATCTAGATTTAATGATGATGATTGCACTGGTGCAATTGGCATGGCTTGGAGAATTGCTGTTTCATATATTAATGACTGGACTGATGAACTAAATAATGTTAGACATAGAACAAATAGAAAACAATTAGGAAATGATGCATCTATTTTCTGCAAAGATCATTCAACCCCCTATGAAATGAGATGATGTCCCTGACAACTTTCGAATCCTGGATGCAAGTATTCAGTAATCTGAGGACTGAGTTTGTTTAGAAGCAAAAAAAAAAAAAGAAAGAAAGGAAGAAGTTCACAACAAATAATAAGAAAGAAAAAGAAACTCATTAACGACTATAAAGGAAAGAAAATACATAGTAAAAATGCACTACTTTGTTATCTAACACACAGGTTACAGGGAATGATGATATTTTTATATCAGAAAACCTTCAGTCTACAGAAATAGGCATCATTATTCCAAAGGAGAAGATAAAAAAAAAGGCAAAGGGCAGGTGAAAAGGAAGAAATCAAAATTGAACTGGAAGGATTGAAGAACATTACTGTAAGAAAAAAGAAGAGAAAGACAGATGTTGACCATATGGCTCAAGCTGTGAATTTACAATACCAGCTGGATGACAATTTAATACACATTGAAAACAGTGGAATTAATAAGACTAATAGTGATGAAGATCTATCCTTTGTAACAATTGATAGAGCAGATATTACTGTATTACTGTATTAGAAGCTGAAGATTCTTCAGAGCTGGCAGAAAGATATTCTTGTAATTGGAGATTCAATTATTAGAGGAACTGATACTTATATATGCCAAGATGATAATGAACACTGAATAGTGTTATGCTTGTCAGGAACAAAAATAGAAGATGTGAGACAAGCCTTGGAATGCCTTAATATAAGGAGGCATGGATCTGTTTTTATTCATGTTGGTACAAATGATGTCACCTGCACAGATTCTCCGACTGTTAGTAGGGAACTGTCAGCCCTCTTAGATAGTATAGCTTATACTGGTGTTAAGACGTATTTTTCACAAATCACCTATAGAAAGGCTAGTCAGGTTACTGTGAATGAAAAGATTTTTGGGGTAAATACCTACATGGAAAAAATGTCCTGTTTTAAAAAAAAATGGAAATGTGCAGAGCATCCAGGCCTAGTTTTGGGTACACGTGTTCAGACAGGATGATGTGCATTTGTCAAGATCAGGGAAGATATTTTTTGCAGTATTTGACAAACACTAGGCAAGATTTTTGCCAGGTCGAAAATTTAACAGTTCACAGAGCAAAATTTGATGCATCTCTGATGGTTGTTAATGCTAGGTGCATTAATAATAACTTTTTTATTGGAAAATTTGCTACATTCCCACAACATTGATGATGTTATTGTTTGTGAAACATGGTTAAAGAACAATGACTGGAAACCAGTTCTATCAGGGTATAAATGTTTTTACTGTAACAGACATTCTAACAAAAAAATCAGGTGGAGGTGTTATGATAGGGATTAAAGATAGCTATGTGAACTGTGATTATTACATGTTCAATGGTAATACCAATACTATAGACTGTGTAACTGTGACAATAAAGACAACCCTGGAACATATAACAATTGTTGGAGTGTATAGACCACCAAAGCCAAGTGAAGATGACCTAGAAGAATTCATACATTTCTTGCATGAAACACAGGAGGGAAGAATAATACTAGCTGGGGACTTAAATTTACCATAAACAGATTGGAATAATATTGATTCAACAATGTTAGTAAGAAAATTATTCACAGAGTATATTCAGAAACAACAATTGCTTAGATTGTAAAAAACCTACCAGGGGACAGAATGAACTAGACATTGTTTGTGTTCCCAAAGAAATTACTGTAAGTTCAAGTCAAGTTTTATCACCATTGATGTGCAGTGATCATGGGGTTATAAAGGTTAATTTGTTGCTAGATAATTCTGCCAAACTGAAATCTAAGCCAATGCACAGTAGGTTAATTACAGATTATATGGAATCAAAACAGTCACTATGTAAAACTAACTGGAGTGAGGTGTTCATGGAAAAACTGCAGATGGAATGTGGAAAGTTTTGAAAGAGAAATTGTTTGAGTGCAAAAAATTAAAAAAAAAAGTATAACATCAGGGGGATATATTTCCATATGAACAAGATATCTGATTAAAGTGAGAGACAAAAAATATAAGAAATGGAAGAGATGTTGAGCTACAACTTTGAAAACTAAAATAAACAAGCTGGACAGATTAAGCATAGTGTGAGACATGATCAAGAAAATTTGAAGAAAAATTATATAAAGATATTGAGCTTAATAGGAAACCTTTTTATAGATATATAAAATGCAGAAGGAGTAAAGACACACAAATTGATAAACTGCGTGCAGATTCTAAAATTTATTCTCAGACACAACAGATTATATATATATTTACAAAATCTTATCCAAGACAGTTTGGCTCTACAAAAGGGGTGATAAGTTGTCCGAGCGCCATCCAGGTAACTCCAGATACTGGAATCAGATTAGATTGTATTTAAAAAGAACTGTATAAATTGGATCCAAACAAAGCACAGGGAGGAGACAGAATTAGTAAGAATAAACTGAGAACACTTCAGAAAGAACTTACAGTACCGTTATATCTATTATTCACTAGGCCATATAAATATGGGGAGATTCCTCAAGATTGGAGACATGCGCTTATTAAGCTTGTCTTTAAGGAAAAGGGGAGTAGGACTAACCCAGAGTCATACAGACCCTTAAGTCTACTTTCATGTTGTGGAAAAATAATAGAGAAGGTAATATTGGATAAGTTATTGTCAGAATTGGATAGGGTGGGACTTGAAACCATATATCAGCATGCATATGTTGAAAACAGATCTATTACCACCTGTAATATGATGTTCTGTAACAATATAAAAACAGCTATGAATGAAAAATTGTGCTGTGATGTAATTTATATAGATATAATTTCAGCATTTGACAGGGTCATACACAAAGATCAATAAATTAGTACAAGTAGGTATCAATGTACTCTTGATAAGATGGATAGCTGCATGGCTTACAAATAAGACATGCAAGTATCATACAGCAACTGGACAGGTGAAATCTTTGGTTACAGTCAGGGTGTCCCACAGGGCTCTGTCCTAAGCCCTTACTTGTTTAGATTGTATCTTTCAGACCTAACGTTTTCATCTGAGGTGTTCCACAGTCTATATGCAGACGACGTGAAATTGCGGTAAACTGAGTACATGTGTTACTGATAAGGCATGTCTGCAAAATAACTAGACTAAATTGACCACTGGGGCACAGAAGAATAATATGCTGATAAATACATCAAAAATGAACCATATGAGATTTGGGAGACATACACTGAAAAAGTGAACATTTAATACAGCACACAATGAAACTATAGACTCATTTAAGGACCTGGGAATCTAGGTAGATTCAGCTATACGTTTTCTAATCATGTCAACCAATTGGTTAATGATAGTTATAGAACTATAGGTTGTATAAAAAGATTTATAAAATCTAGGAAATCAAAAATGATGAAGTCATTGTTTGTTAATTATATTAGACCCAAATTTGAGTATGGAATAACAATATGGAAACCCTATAAGAAAACAAGCATGAGTAAACTGGAAAGAGTATAACAGAAATATAACAAGGACATTCATGGATGTGAACATTTAAGTTATTATGAAATAATAAAATATCTGAATTTGTACAGTGTCTCTTACAGATATCTAAGAGGTCTTATTCAGGTATATACGCCATTTAGGGACAACTACCTCTGTGAATGTTTGGGGTTATCAAAAAGTACTAGAGAATCATCAGACAACCTAGGTAGAAGATTCCATAAGAATGAGAAGTGTACTAACTGGTTCTATGACAGAGTAGCCGATGCTTAGTTTAGATATTTTTAAGAACAGCCTGGGCACTTATTATGGGAACAAGTGTTTTGGTATATTGGCAAGCTAGAAGTGCATTAAATTAATGCCAGTGCTTGAAATATTTGTATGTATGTATATTGATGTAATATTGGTGTGAGGATATGGAAGAATATGATGACTATTGGTTAAGTATCTTGTCTTTTATTAGGTTTAGAGGTTCTTGGGAGAGGTAGTTTTGTATCAATTGCTATTCTTAGGAAATCTGAGAGCTAACAGTTAGATGTAGTCTTTATCATCTTTGTAATAGTCAGAAGGAGTTTTTGCAGTAGTCTTTTGTATTTTTTTGAATAGTTCTATGTCAGTGTCATCAAGTTTTGTTTTACTGGAGTGGTTATACTTAATATGATTATCTATTAGCTAGAGCTTGAGATAGTAAACTGAGCAACTTTAATTCAGTGTAAGGAGTAGGAATGTAGATGAAGAAGATGGAAGTGTAAGGAGTAGGAATTTAGGTGAGGAAGGTGATAGTAGCTAAGATGTGATAGCTGAATTTACTTGTGATAACCTATACGTTTCTTGTTTTGATCTATATAGGATACATTGTAGATAATATAGATTTGGAGCTGGGAGGTGTAAGGATTATTGTATGTTAGTGTGAGTAGTAGGGCTCAAAGGTATCTTTAAGTGAGGAGGTTGTAGATAATTTGAAATGTGGGGAAGTGGTTTTAAGAGGAAGTAGATGGTGTTATGAAAAGGTGAATATGAAGTATAGGGAAGCAAGGAAGATAAGGACAGGATGGGAGGGGTTAAATGATCAGATGATGTAAGAGGGATTTGATTTGCCCACATTAAGGTATGGGAGTGGCTATAGTCTATAAGTCTAGAGGAAGTGGGGGTGGGTGGGAATGGGGTAGGGGAGCAGAGTGAGCCTGAGTGTAGATAGGGTAGATGGAGCTGGTAGAGCCAGAGAAGCAGCTAACAGAGATTACAGAAACATTCAGTGGAAAAGCAGCACAGGTCAGTGCATAGGTTGTCTGTATTTAATGTTAAAAGTAAAACACTTTGGCTATTTTACACCTCCACACAGCCTACCTAGACCTCGCCAAGGCTTTCAACACCATTCCCCATTCTAGTATTATAGACAAGGTCACCAGCTTGAACATAAACCCCTACGTCACGAGATGGGTTGCCAAGTGGCTCATGGATAGAACCCACATGGTGAGAGTTGCAAGCGCTACGGCCGACTCTAAACCGGTTACAAGTGGCATCCCCCAGGGCTCAATCCTAGGACACCTCCTGTTTGGTATATACTTCTCAGAGGTACGGGCAAGCATAGGAGAACTATAGGTTGACCAAGTTCGAAGGTGACTGCAAGCTAGGGGCCATAATTGATTCTCCAGCTGATACAGACACCCTCCAGGTGGGTCTCACTGAGACGGATACCTGGTGTCAAAATCATGGCCTCAAGCTAAATGCCAAAAAGTGCATAGTCATCCCCTTTGGAAAAAAACAAAGTACCCACAAACTACCACATAGGTGGTAGTCCCCTAAATACAGAAAATGTTATAAGGGATCTGGGGACCCAAGTAGATAGTAATATCTCCTTTGATAATCATATTGCCAAGGTGTTTAGAAAATCCTTCTATGTGGCCCACCTAATCACAAAAGGGTTCGCATCTAGAACAAAAGAGGTTATTGTGCCTCTCTACTCATCACTCATTAGACCCATCATAGAATACAATGCCCCATTTGGGATGTACCTTACAAGACACCTGCAACAGCTGGAAAGGCCACAAAAGTACCTCACCAAGAGGATTACTGGCCTCAAAAAGATGCCCTATGCAGCCCGAGTCAAGAAACTCCAGCTGTACTCGGTTGCATACCGCTTACTCAGAGGTGATCTCTGCCTGACATACAAGGCCATGTCCAACCCAGAATTGATGGACATGCTCCACTTAAAAAAAAAACAAATCCCGGAGAGCCACACGCTCTAGAGATATAAACCTCACCACAACGATAAATAGGACATGCTGGAGGGATAAATTCCTATCCCAGAGACTGCCCATGCTTTGGAACAGGATTCCAATATGCATCAGGCAGAGCCCCTCACTAACACTCTTCAAGAGAAACCTTGACGGGTGGATGGGAAACAGAAAATTTATCCCGGGGATCACTGCACTGGCTCTGCTGGACAGTGGCGTAGGAAACTAATGGCTCTGCTGGACAGAGGCACAGGGAACTACTCTAAGTGGGTGGCGAAAGCCAACACATTCTGGCTAGGCTTATAAATGCCCTTGGGCAGATAGCCTAGTTCTTACCTATGAACCTATGAAGGTTACTTTGACTTTGCCAGCATTAACAGCAACAGGGGAAAATGGTAATTATTCAGTTTAGATTAGAAACAGAAGAGGATTGCAGGCATTAGATGGAGAAGCAGCAATACAGGGATAGGTATGAGCGGAGCTGACCCAGGAATGTGTGCACGCCACTTTTAGATATACTCACAAGTCATATAATACAATATATTACCAGATTATCTAGCAAGGACATAAATAGTTTAACTGCAAGAAGTTTATCTCTGTTTAAAGGGTCTGAACTGGATATTGTACTACAGGGACGCGTTCTTGAAATGCAGTGGGGTGGACTGGCTGAAAGTGTAGTAGCACAAAAGGAGAGATACTCTTTACAAAGTGTACAGTGATAAGTGGAACATAATCTTAAATAACACAGTGATATTAAAATAAATGCCTCTAATTATCACAGTGGCAGTACAGATAGCTTCACCGCGTTAAACAGCAGGAATATAATTATTTTAATAACAGTAGATTCCAAGCAACTATGATAAGATGTGTTGTAATCAAATTTCAGAAAATGCCAGTAACCTTATGATATCCTTACTACTTTTAGTGCGTTTAACAAGTACAACAATGCCTGTTTTGTGCCTACTTGAAACAATTCAAAACCCGTCCAGGTAAACATTACCACAATTTTAATCTTACTGTGCATAACAATGGTTACCAACACCTAAAAATGACATATTATAATTATAGCAATCAATTTCATGTAAATGCGCAACCTTAATATGCTTGTCATATGCATAGTGCTCTTAGAGCAGTTGATGAGGCATACAACTTAACTGTTAAATATCTGTATTTAGATACATTCATACACTGAATATGATTTATGAGACTATCATTTGCAAGCAAGACAGAATGTTAAACTGAGAATTATAATAATAAATATAAAGCCAGCTTCAGTACAATACAACATACTTACATGGTGAGCACACTCTGGGTCGGATGCTAAGGGCCCAGTAGGTATCAAAAGAAACCAGATTCAAAAATGGTGCCCAGGTGTGTTACTCTGCTTTATTTCTTCTAAATGGAAGGGGGTTGGGTGGGGGAGGGCCAAGCAAGAACAGTGCCCAATTAGGGAGTGACTCTAAGAAGTGTAACTTGAGAGCCAGAGAACCAGATAACAGCGACTACAGAAATCATCAATGGAAAAGCAGCATAGGTCATTGCGTAGGTTGCATGTATTTAATTTTAAAAATAAAACACTTTGGCTATTTTACACTGAAGGTTACTCTGACTTTGCTAGCATTAACAGCAATACGGGAAAATGTTGATTATTCAGTTTATATTAGAAAGAGAAGAGGATGGTGGGCATTAGATGGAGAAGCAACAATACAGGGACAGCTATGAGTGGACCTGACCCAGGAATGTGCACACATCACTTTTAGATGTACCTGCAAGTAATATAATACAATATAGTACCAAATTATCTGGAAAGGACATACATAGTTTAACTGCAAATAATTTGTCTCTATTTAAAAGGTCTAAGCTGGATATTGTACTGCAGGGACGCATTCTTGAAATGCAGTGGTTTGGACTGGATACCTTAACTGCAAGTAGTTTGTCTCCATTTAAGGGGTCCAAGCTGGATATTATAGTGCAGGGACACATTTTTGAAATGCAATGGGGTGGACTAAATGGCGAGCACACTCCATGTCAGAAGCTAAGGGCCCATTAGATATCAAAAGAAACCAGATTAAAAAAAAATCATTGTTGTATGGGGACTGTGCAGGCTTACTAAACAGTAAAAGATGAGACAAATCCCTTGTGCAGTCTTCTCACTATAGAGTGAGTCTAACGTCTTTCTTTCTTTCTTTCTTTCCTTTTTGATGAAAATGTAATTTGGAACAGTTTTAGAATGCCAAGAACAGTGCAGCTTGTTTCTCACAATGCAAGGCACTGCAGTGAAAATCCTCAGAAGTAAAAGTACAATGTCAGCTTTCATTTGGGACTTGAACCCAAGACCTTTAGAGATCTTTTCAGCAATGAAATCCCAACCATGGTGATCAAGGTCAAATTACAAACACACACCCACACACACATACACATGCACAAGCATACACACAATAGAGAGAAAGCCCTCTTCGTTAGCATTGTTAGAATCATGAATTGGAATGACAATGGCAGTCTCATTTGGGATATGAATCCAAGACCTCCTTGCCTCACTGCCACTGGAGCAACATGAGCCTCTGAATAGAAAGATATTTAATTTTCCCTTAAGAGCTAGTGGAAAGTCTCAGGATAGTGATCAAGGCCCAAGTACGTACGTATACACACACACACACACACACACACACACACACACACACACACACACACACACACACACACCTTTGGCAGTGTAAGAATCCCAGAAGTAAAAGGATAATATCAGCTCCCATTTGAGACTCAAACCCAATCCTAGTTGAAAAAGATAAGGCTCTTAAGGGAAAACTCAACACCTACCTGTCCTGAGGCTTTTATTGTTCCAGTAGCTGTGACACTGACACCATATGTTGGAGGTTCTGGATTCAAGTCTTTTCATATCTATGATTCTAACTAAGCAGTATTCCACTTGTAGTGAGGAATACATCAAACTTTTAGATCCAAAGCTTCCATTTCTTAGGCAAGTTTCTTTCTATTAGCATAATTATTCCAGGAGGGTGGGGGCTGACACATATTTCCACTGTGAATTATATGCATGTTGTTCCAAAAACGGAGACTCTTCACAGCAAATCTACTTCTTCAGTTCTTCCAATTTATGTCCTCAGTTCTTTCAGACATTTCACCCCATGACACCATATCATCATAGGGAGCTTAATATTTATTTATTTATTCTTTGTTGACTAGGTTAGTCCCAGTAGGCTAGTGGCATCTTTTCAGGGAAGACCTGGGGTGGTATTTATTCTACTATGGTAAATTTGGTGAGGTAAATGGAAAAGTTCTCCTACTCTTTTTGCAATGGAGGGCTCCTACAACATCAAGAATAGGTCTAAGGGAAGCCGCAGTATGGAGGAGGAGAGAAAAGCTATGGAGAGTTTGGATGTGGAAAATGAGAATTTGGAGAAACATTTTTTTGATGTGGAGTATCAGAATGTAAACAAAGATTGAATGTTACAAATGAGAAGTGTTTAGCTGTCTCAATGGAGACGGAATTAAGCGAGTCCACTGGAGTAGTGCAGATAATGGAAGTGGCATCAGAAGAGCTTGTAGGTGATGTTCTGTTAAAAACAATAAAGATGTAAGATCCAGGTAACAATTCCACTGTTTCATGGGGTGAGATGGCAGATAACTTTTTTGGAAGTGCTGAGGATGGTAATGTGGAGAAGGAATCAGGTGATGGGGCAGCAGAGAATCCAGCAGTTAAAACGTATACAGCTGTGACAGAAAGTAAAAGAGGAAATCGGAAACAAACTGAGAAGATGTCTGGTTTTGTGGCAGCAGATAGTGCAGTAACTAAAACATATGCAGCAATGGTAAAAGCCAAAAAATGATAGCAGCAACAAACCATAAGCAAAAGTTGTTTTTTTTTTTTTAAAGAGAAGACAAATTGTACATATAAGAACAAAAAAAATGACAATGTATTAGACTGATATTATGTACAGGACAATTTGGTTAATGCTCAGGAGTTTAAAGCTCAATAAATTTGGCCTCTTATAAACATTGTGGCAGAGACTTTCTGTGACTTAACATTTGAAACTGAGGGACTGATGATGACATTTCTGGAAATGAGTAACAAAAAGGACATTTATCCTTGAAAGAATTATTCGCTTTCTGGTAGTAACTTTACAGTTTAGAAACAATGAACTGGAAGAAGAGGATGTTAAAAATGCATGCAGGGTTTATGTGAACCTGTTAATAGCACTGTGAAAGGCAGAGATGACAGAAACTTTTGGAATGGAGGGTGGAAGTTGCAAGCTGTTCTGAAATGTGAAAAAAAAAAACACGATGAAACATTTGTCAAGTGTTATTTTTGTGGTTGGTCATAGAGGGATATTAAAATATGCTGGCCAGCCTAAAATAAATCATGTTTTTTTTTTCTTGTGGGGATTTTTCTCATTTAATTAATGATTGTGGGAAGGTGAAATGCATCTAGGGTGGAGAAAAAGGAAATACAGCAAGAAGATGTGTGCCTGAATGTAGGGTATATAAAAAGGGACAGTTTTGCATGGATTGTCAAAAACAAGCAATGAATAATTAAAATGTAGAGGAACAGGAAGAAAATATAAAGTAAGAAGGACAAGATGCTGGTTGAGAGGGCAAACTAGGTGAAGAAGAACCTATATAAGAAGAAAAAAATATGGGGGGGGGGGCATGATGAGAGACAGAGTGCATGCAGGAAGAGGGGTCAGGAGAAGGGATTGACACTAATATATTTTTAAGTTCTAGCCAGTAAAAGTCTGATTCTTAAGATCAGGGATTATTTGTACACAAATCCAGGAAAAATATTTAATTGGTGAAAGAGTAAAAACAAGAAAACAAAAATGTAAACATATTTCCCCTAAATGTAAAAAGAAGGAAAAGCAACAATTTTAGAGTACTTTCAGTAAATTTAAACAGTATTATTGACACTGTAAGATGGATAGGGGTACTGGCATTCTGTGCTAAATGTGATGTGGATGTTATTCTGTTAGAGGATGTAAGAGTCTTGATAAATGAGGAAAGACTGCAGACAGAAACATTGTGGGGTAGAGATACAGCATGGAACTTAGGAAGTAGAAATTATTCTGGAATGATTGTACTGTGTAAAAAAACAGTGAATATAATAGATGTAACATTGATAAGGATGGGAAGGGTAACTGTTGTAGATGTGAGCAGAATATGTTTTGATATTTATACCATTTTACGTTCACAGGTTCATAGGTATATACTGTGCTAACAACCACCAGGGCCTTTATAAGTCTAGCTGTGCAACCCAACCCAACTGTGTCCCTATGTATCGTGGACATGTATTAGGAGGAGGTACGTTATTTAGGAAGTTTCTAAAGGTTATGTGGTGGTGTGTTAGTTTGGGCATTACTGTCTGCTTCGGTCTGTCAGAGACATGGGGGCCACACCTGAGGTGAATCTCCAATTTCTCATCCATTGGTCAAGGTTATGTTTCAATAGGATTAGGGGTGGGCTCTGCTTCACATGGATGATGAGCCTGTTCTAGAGCATGGGGATCCCCTGAGACACATATCTGTCTCACCAACATGTCTTATTTGTGTCACAAGCAAAATTTAAATCCTTGGATCTAGTGGTTCTGATTCTGTTCATTTTGTGGATGCGCAAAGGGTCTATCAGAGATAGATTAGAGAATGCCTTGTATGCCAGGCATACATAGCCTCTCAGTAGCCTGTATGAGACTGAGTATAGAGATAGAACTTTAAGGTGATACATATAGCAGAATGTGTTTATACCCCCCAATTCTCCAGATGAGGAACCTTTATGGGTGTTCCAGCTGTTGCATATGTTTGGTCAGATACATGCTGAAGTGGGGTATTATACTCAATGATGGGTCTGATATGGGCTGAGTAAAATGGTACTCTGACTTCCTTGGATCTGAATGTTATGCCCTTACTTATAAGTTGGGCAACATAAAATGATTTTGTTACTTCCTTGGCCACATATTGATCAAAGACCAGATTAGTGTTTACATATATTCCCATATCCCTGACTACTGGGCCAACTCTTAGGGGTGTCTTATCAATGAAGTAATTAACCTGGGTGGCAGTTTTTCCAAGAGGCCCTATAATGCATTTCTTGGTATTGAGTTTTAATCTATAACTTTGACACCAGTCATTTGTCTGTGTTATAACCTCTTTGTCGCTCTCCCATTCTGGATACAATGGAAGAGTCTTCATGGGTTCTGTTCAAGCAGCCTTATAGATTCATAGGTTCATAGATTAGTACTAGGCTAACTGCCCTTGCAAGCCATTGTAAACCTAGCCAATTATCCCTTGTGAGACTCAAACCTTGCACCTTGTGTTTGTAAGGCAAACACCTTAACCATTAGCCCACCCTCCCAACTATTTTATATTTTATACAAATATGTAATTACATATTAAGGTTATTGACTTTAACTTATATACAAACTAACAACTGCATTCATGCATGCTATTACTGTGACTGCTCTTACAAAATGGCTCCACGGTGTGCATGTGTTTGGAATTTTATATGTGCATATAAAGCCTTGACATGCTTCTTAAAGATACATCACACATCACTTGCACTTCGATCTACATCCTCCCTCTTTGAGAAATAGATCATACGATGCTATGAGTCTACTGGCATGCAGAAATCACAGGTAATTCTTTGTCATGCATTATACAATCCTAAATACACAGATATATACAATCAAGTCCACGTTGCTGCATATTTCACACTAGGCTTTAATACTCTTCCATACCGTGTGATATAAAACTGTGAATGAGATTTAGCAACTAGAACTGTCTCTGCAAAATGTTTGACCTGTGGAATGTTCTGATCATTTTCTGGAATGGAACCAGAATTTTGAACACATTCTGGTATGAGAACAGTGTCTGACTCACAGAAAAAATGTTGTGATGGTGATGGTGATTCTGGGACAGGAAGAAGATGTCTACAATTCCCCCTATTTTCCACACCTTCAGAGTCTACCAGGTAAGATCTTGGTTTGGCACAGATGCCTGTAATCTGTCCTATTCGATCAAAACCTTTCGTTATCTGGATTCTTATCATCTCTCCTTCCTTTAACAGACAAAGTAATCTGCTTGATCAGTCATAACTAGATTTCTGGTTATTATGCTTCTTAAACAACTGAGCCTTGATGGTTTTATTGTTCTTGGTTTAGGCTTCAACAGACTGGAATTAATGGGTAGCGTAGTTCTAGTTTGCCTGGAAAGTAGTCTTTGAGCAGGTGAGCCAAGAATATCGTCACGGGGTACGTTTCTGAGATTAAGTAAATTCATGAACACATCAGTATTGTCACACTTTGACTTTTCAAGTAATTCCTTTGTACTCTGTACTAAACGTTCAGCGAGACCATTGGAATGAGGATGCTCAGGACTACTACTGATATGTAAAAGTCCCACTGTTTTGCAAATTTCTGAAACTACTGGCTAGAAAATTGAGTGCCATTATCAGAAAGAACTTTGTGTGGACTACCATGAACTGAGAAATGACGTTTCAACTTAGTAATGACAGCAGTGGAAGTTAGGTTAGGTGGTAGATCAATCTCAAACCAATTCGAATAAGAGTCCACCAAAACCAAATAGTGTTGATTGTTCCACTCAAAGATATCAGTTGCAACGATTGAGCAAGGTAGTTCAGAAACTGGACTTAGCTGAAATGGTTCTCTTTGCAAATGCGGTCTAGTACTATGGCATACTGAACAAGAAGAATGCACTTTACCAATGTCTTTTGGTAAGGAAGGCCAAAACACTACCTCTCTGCTTCTTCTCTTAGTGGATGTGGATCCCGGGTGACCATGATGCAAAATCTGGTATACTCTTGTTGTAAGGAAGCAGGAACAACAATTTTAGGACCTTTAAAAATAATGCCATCTTCCATCAACAATTCATCTCTATAAGGAAAGTAGGTTTACACTTCAGGTGGTATACTAGATTGCTTTGACGGCCATCCAACATTAATGCAGTGATTGAGTTTCTGTAAAATTGGATCAGTCCGAATGTGATCTCTTAACTCATCAAGTCTAGTGGTGGAGAAATTACGCACTGACATCACATCAAAGTCAAAATTCTTTGCATCAGGCTGTTCTGTGGTATTTCTGGGCAATCTGGATAAGGTATCAGCCAGATAAAGCAATTTGCCTTTTGTGTAGACCATTTTGAAATTGTACTTTTGCAATTTGAACATCATTCTCTGTGATCTCACTGGTGTGGAATGCATAGGCTTTTTTAGAATAGTAACTAGAGGATGGTGGTCAGTTTCAATCCGAATAGCTCGAGCATAAATATAATCATGAAACTTTGAACATGCAAATACTATTGCCAAAAGCTCTCTCAGTTTGAGCATACTGCATCTCAAATCAAACTGAAGAAACCAAAGAACAAACCCAAAAAAGCAACAGAAGTAGCGCCTGGAAGGTGAAAATTGTGAAGTCCAACAAAATCCACATACTGCATCTCAGTTTGGGTAAGTGTTCTAGATGCATAGGCTACTAGTCTACCCTCTTGAAGTATGCCTGCGTCAATACCAAATTTTGAAGCATCACAGGAAAGAAGTAACTGGTTTGTTCATGTCATAGTATCTTAATGTAGGTGAGGTGGCAATTTTCTGCTTAAGGGTCTTCAAATGCCTTCTGGTGCTGTTGCAACCGTGACCATACAACATTTTTGTGTGTTAGGTCTCTTAAAGGTGCTGTCAGCTCACTGAAATCTGGTGTAAACTTGCCTAAATAGTTGACCATGCTTAGAAAATGTTGTAGAGCTTGTACATTACCTGGTGCTGACATTTTAAGAACAGCGGTTTGCTTGGTCAGGTTTGGTCTCAAACCTGTACTTCTGAGCAAATGACCAACATAGGTAACTTCTGAAACTCTGAATTTACACTTCAGAGGACTGAGCTTCAAGTTGTGCTCTGTCTAGAACTTTCTTTAGATTTCTTTCATGCTCTGCTTTACTGTTGCCTCCAACCAATAAATCATCTACTATTATGGCACAAAGATAACCCGAATAAATTTGCTCCATTGCACGCTGAAAGACTTCACTTGCAGAATTCATTCCAAATGGCATCCTTAGGAATTTGTATATGCCAAATGGAGTACCAAAAGTAGTTAGAAATGAAGATTTGCAATCATGCATCCAAGACAGAGAAAACAGGGGCATTCGATATTGGAGCTGCAACTTCTTCAAGTGTGCACATCGGATGATACTGTCTCTTCAATGCTTTGTTCAGATCTCTTGGGTTGATACATATTCTGATTTCATCTGAGCCTTTTTTGTGAGTGGCTACCATGGACGATATCCACTCAGTTGGTTCTGTGACTGGACAAATCACACCTTGCTGCACCATTTTATCCAGCTGAGCTTTAACTTTATCCTGCATAGCTAATGGAACTCTTCTTGCTGGTCTGATTACTGGCGTGACCTCTGGGTCTAACTTCATGGAATACACAACTGGAAGTTTACCTAACTTGTCATCGAAAATATCAGCATATTCTTAGAAAATGGCTTGTGAAAAATTAGAACTTGGAAATGCACTTACATGATGAACTTCTTTAGCAAAAGAAACCAGATTTATTTTCAGGCTATTTTGAGGCCCAGTAAAGACCGCACTGGCTTTCTGACTATGTAGAATAACACATTGTTAACAGTTCTTGGCCAAATAACATGAAAGCATCACTGAGCCTTCGGTGTGAATTTCTTCACCTCAATAAGCAACAATTCTTGCACTACTGGATACACTGAGTTGTTCATTCATTCTCACTATAGCAAATGTGTCTGCTGATGTAACATTACACTTTGAACCAGTGTCTACGTTAAGCTCTGTAGATATTCCATTAATCTGGACAGTACAAAATACTTTACTCCTTGCTAATAAATTCACTGCATCAACTTTTTCATCAAGCACAGATACGCCATCCACATAGAAAGCTGACTGCTTCAGCTCTACTTGATCAACTTACTTTTTTGTGTGACCTTTCTTTACAACTGTGTGAGGCTTACTTGATTTACAAATCTTTTGGAAGTGGTTCCATTTTTTACATTTATGACATTGCTGAACAAATGCTAAGCACGTCTCTCTTTTAAACTCATGATTTGGACCACAATTGCGACAGTTAAAAATAAAGTTAGACTTGGGTTTTGCTGATTCATGTTTGTACTGCACTGAGCTGGAACTTGTTCCCTTTTTAGAATTTGCTGGAAAGCTGCACATCTTCCTTAGAAACCCTGCAGCTGCCAAGTACTTGGGCCTGCTTTTGCTTGCCACGTGTTGCATGATGTCTACATTTGCTCTAGAGTCAACTAAAACCATGCCCTTGTCACTCGCAAGCATACTTGTGTATTCTTCTGTCACCTCATGGATTTGATAACTCTCTATGGCTTTTTTCAACTTTAAATCACTGTCACAAAGTAAAATCTTTCTCATGGCAGCACTAATACCACATACAAGCATGTCCTTTATCAGCTCATCTTTTTAAGTCACCAAACCGACATGTCTTAGCTCTGTTTCTCAGGTCAGTTATATAAGCTGCAAATGTTTCCCCTGGTTTCTAATCTCTCGTGTAAAACAAATGCCTCTCTAGTGTAATATTTGTCTGAGGATTACACATTTCTCTGCACTTCAAACACTCAAGGTCTTCCCTTGGTTCAGCTTGTACAACAATATGATGATTTTCACCTTCTCCCTCATATACTGCAGGTGCATACGCAAATGAATTCTCTATTTTTATGGCCTCTGACCCAGCTAGGTTTAGCAAAATGAATGCCCTGGTGTGTGCATCTCTATCTGTATAAGCTGCTTGTATAAAAATATCATACTCTCAACTATTCTTCAATTTTCTGTAATATTCTAATCAAATACAAGTGGTAGGGGCTTTTGAAATCCATCTGCTATATTAACACAAACCAGTGAAGGGTTTTGCGAATAAGCACAAACATACACACATGCACATATGCCAGAAACTTATGCCAGTATCTGTAACTTTGTCCAATGCCTTTGTACGTCTGAATTTATACCTTTTGGGATTTTCGAAATAATGCTAATAGACCAACTCGTAGTACCACTGAATAACTGGGCTTTGTGAATTAAGCTTCTTGGGCACTTAATACTCTTGTAATATCGTTTGAGAGGCTAAAATGCTAAGCCATTTATCATCATTTTAATAAACATCTCAAACAACTTTATGATGCGACTGAATAACCCTTGGGCACTGTAATACTCTTGTAATGCCGTCTTTTGCAAGAAATCACCTCCTATCAGTGTAAAAAACATATCAAATAACTGCACAATGCGAATAGATCAGACATCTCTTGCTTTATACTCAATAACTTTTCGAAGTAATTGCACTTTGCGAATAACTGCATACAGCACACTGAAATGTCCTCAAAATGGTGGTACCGTGCTCGGCAATTCTCTACAATGCATGAAACAATCTGTAATGATGTCAGTTTGTGAATAGACACACCCAGCAAAAGAAACATTTCAAAATGGCTATACTTTGACTATATTTCATGAAATAGCTGCACTTTTCACATAGTTAACTTTTCAAATACATGCACAGCAGTAAGCACACACTGTAAGCACTTTTACATATTTTGAGATACTTCGAATAACTTTAGATGCAAAGTCATAGTTATGCCAAAACACATGCAGTCACCTTGCTTTATTTCTGCTTAATGTGTCCCTTTTGCCCTTATTATATTCGTTTTGCTCTTTTATGCCCTTTTCATGCCCAATGTACTTTTTTTTGTACTCATTTTACTCTAAACATGCCCAGTTTTGCTTGAAACACATTTGTTTTGCTTTATACATGCTCGTTTATCTTTAAACATGCTTGTTTAGTTTCACTGTTAGTCTCTCCATCAAATACATTTATTTTAAACATTTCCTTCTAGTTAACATACTTTGTGCCCTTGTAATGCCCCTTTTTGTCTTTTCTATCAAGTAAACAATTTGTGTTACTTCTCATTACCTTTGATTCTTTTCTGGCTCTTTTGTGCTCATTTCTCTTAGTTTTACCTTCACTGTCGTCTCTGCACCTCATGGCTCCAGATTTTATTCTCTTCCATCCCGGTTCCATTCTGGATACAACAGAAGAATCTTTGTGGGTTCTGTTCAAGCAAAACACATAATTACTTAAGATTACTGACTTTAACTTATATACAAGCAAACAACTGCATTCATGCATGCTATCACTGTGACTGCTCTTACAAAATGAACCCATGGAGTGCACGTGTCTGGGATTTTATATGTCTTGACACGCTTCTTAAAGATACAGCGCACATCACTTGCACTCCGATCTACAGTCTTGGAAGATGTTTGTGTCATGGGGGGAATCTGTGGTAGCTCCCAATTTGCAGTTTTGATATTAGCCTTTACCTCCAAGAAGTAGATGTGAAATACCAGCAGCCCCAGCATGGAGCCCTAAAGTACCTTGCTTGTGACCAGTCTCTTACTGGAGGTGGTTTGACCATTTCTGACTTCCTGGGTCTTAAGATACAAGATTAGAACTAGCAAAGGGAGATTCTGTTTCATCAGGTATTAGACTATTGTGATTACATGAAAATTATAATTACAGGGGACTTTAATTATAATTTAAGGGGAAAGACTTAAAAAGAAAGGGAAAGATGAAAAAATATAGGAAGTGATAAAATGTGATAAATTAGCTGTGTGGAACAAAAGTCAATGGACTTATTGGAAGAGGATACTTTGATATGAAATTGATTAGTTTATATTATCAGAAAGCTTGGAAATATCAGATGGTGATAGAGTTGTGATTTTTTTTTAGACCATGTATCAGTATAGATGAAGGCGATTGAAGAAAGGAAATATACTAAAAATATGAAAGGAAATAATAATAAAACTTGAGAAATTGTGGGATGAAACTGGACAGTGGGAATTATTGCAATTATGGAAGGATCAGATAACCATGAAGGACATCTATAAAAAACTGGTCTAAATAATGTACTGAATTTAAAAAGTATAAAAGGTGTTTTTTCAATAGCAGGATGACACATAAAAGGAAGACAAAGTGAAGTACCGGAACATTTACTGAAATGTATTACAGCATTTATTGCATAATGCAAGAGAGTATTATGATATTGAAAAAAAATGTATAAAAGAAATTGAGAAAAAAAATGAGACATTACTGCTTAGGCAGATATATTATTTACAAGGGAGAAGGGTGGAGGTATTCTAGGTAACTAATTTTCTAAATTTTTAGTTTTTTTAGAAATAGACCAATGTCAGGAAACATTGTCAAAGGAAATGTAAGATGTGGTTACATTGTGAAATGGTAGTACTGTAACACATGAAGTACTGGAAACAAAACATCATGGACAAGTACATGATTGTGGCAATAGCTGAAGCCTGGAACACTAAGGATATTATTTTTCAGGACCACTATGAGTTTTACAAGACAACTCCAAGCATGGGGGTGTTGTACTACTTCTGCATAATTCCATTACTTGCAATCAAATAATGAATAGTCATAACTTGGAGGTTGTACCAGTTGATGAATCAGGATAGTCTCGTACTGATAAGGTGCATCTAATTGTGAGTTGCAGCTGTCTATCTATGATCTCTGATAACCATCACTACTTCTTAAAAAAGATTAATGGACATCAAAAATATACTGCTGATAGGAGATTTTAATTATTCTAGTACTGACTGGGTGAACACAAAGGGAGGCCAATTTCTGAACTTGAATTCTTGGATTTACTTTCTTTTCATGGTTTAACTCAGAAAAAGATAAAACTCGGGTAAACATTATTGCCATAAATACTGACAATTTAGTGACTGTTAGTATTAGAAATTATTGCCACAGAAAGTGACAGTTTACTGGTGGTTTGTATTAATCCTTCTCTCTGGACATAAATTACTTTTGTGTGTTACTAAAAGATAAAATTATAGAAAAATAAATTATGAATCATTAAAGACTAGTTTAGAAACATCAGATCGGTCTTGTGTATTGTCCAGTTAAAGTTGATGAGTTTGGGTACGTAATTTTGAAAGGTATTTTTAGTTCATTCATTGAGCTAACGGAGGAGAATCTAAGTCGATGAATATTCCCTATTGGTGGTGTAATAGGTTAAGAAGACTGTATAAAATAAAGAAAAACATTTTACCAATATATAGAAAATTTCCAGCAGTGAGAAATAAGGCTAAAATAACAAAAACATGCAAGGATCTTCAGATTATGGTGAAAAAAAGAAATATTTGAAATTAAACTATTAAAGAATAATCATAACATCTGTATTATAAATACATAAATTCAGTGACTAAAACATCATACTCTGTAAATTCGATAAAATTAATGGATCTGCCTTACTAATTTCCCTTATCTATGCTGCTGTGCTGTTTTAACATGCCAAAGGCTGTTCACTTTGAAAACCTCATGCAGATATGAGTACCGCCTAGGGGTCTATATTATGCTTTTGCATGCTCAGAACAGCGAACGACACATAATCGACCCCATGTAGCGAAAGCTTACAACGTCAAAATCTCAGAACAGCGATTTTTTTCCAACGGGAAAAAAATTGCTGTTCCGAAATAAAAAAAAAACAAAAAAACTGTAAAACATTACATAATGTGGGGGGCGAAGCCCCCCTACACTCCCCAACATGGGGGTGTGCCCCCACACCCCCCTACATAAATATACCAACTCCGAGATCGCACTACAGTGCTGAAAATGGCAAAGTAGTGAAAGTGGCCAAGCAAATTCTTTCCCAGGGAAAGAATTTGCTGAAAAGCTGCTTCGTTATTTTGCCTTTTTGCACTTTTCGGTTCGTTATTTTGCCTTTTTGCACTTTTCGGTTCGATAAAGACACATTCGACAACCTGCATCTGCAACAGCATAATAGGGAAACCAGCCTAGTGCAAGATTTACACTCTATCTCTTAGATTTTCAAGGGCTAGTGAGACCTTCCCAGATGTCAAATGAAATGAGCTGACTGCAAGGGCACAGACACCTCACAGGGTGAACCCATTTTAGGGTGCTTTGCCCTATACAAAGATAAAACGACTCTCTGAGGTGCCCCTGACAGTTTCTCTACAACTGTCAGCACCACCACAGTTGACATCATGGGGTGCCCATCTCTGTCAGCATAGACACTATCCATTTTGAGGGATAGTAGATTTGGCAAGTGAATTCTTACACACAGCTTAACAGCTTCCAAATTCCTTTGTGATAGTCCCATGGTTTATTCTTTCTTGTGCTGGCACTGGAATTCTTAACCAAGGATTTAGATAATTCCACAGTGTTACTTCAGTTTATCAAAAGTGGTCTACTATTCCCTACTTGGCTTAAAGCCACTGAGTCAAGCTTTTATGCATTTAAAGTCTGAAAATATGTTTAGATCATTTCAGTCCCATGGCCTGTAATTATTCACTTTACCTAATAAAACTGCATTCCTGAGTACCCTTGTGCTGAAGGAAACTTCAGAAGCAGCCAGCTACTAGATGGCTTGATTTAAAAACCGATATCCAGGCTAGACAACCAATTCACATATCAGGACCACTGCAGACCTTCATCAGTGTTTAAGTGATCCCACCAGGTTAGCTCATGTCCCACCTTCCTAACAGTATAAGTGAGATGGACAGGTGGAGCATAGCACACACACAAGGAAGAGGGATTCCCCCACCTCAGTCAGCATGCTCATGCCTTCACTTTCATTGTGCTATAAGGTCTCCCGTTTAGCCTTGAACATGCACATTTCTTAGTGTCTCTTGGTCTATGTTTCAAGATGGGACAGGTATGCCACTGACATTTCCAAGGACCCCTACCTCCATATGGTGATTCCTAACATGGTGATGAGAAAGAGTTGGATAACACTGAGGACAGCCTGGCCCGGTTTCAGTGTCACCATGAGGCAGGGGCCCACCTTGTGCATAAAGTGGTGGTGATGATATTTTACATCCCCAGACCATAGGAACAGCTGCTGCCATGGGCTTAACACGTCTCACCTGTAGGGCAACTGCTTTCCCATTGGACTACCCAGCTGATCCAAAGATGGTGAAGACACATTACTGTAGAAGAACCGAGCCTTAGAGCACAACCAGCTCACCCATGGCGCAGTCCTTCATGTCCTCCTGATTTGGAGGGAGAATCCACCTTCCTGGATGGCCAGTAAAAATGCTGCGCTGAATCCTCCAGACAGACTGCATTGTCCCAACCAATTTAAACCCGAATGGTTTCACACCTTTTGAACTCACTTTTCAAAGTTCTTTTCAACTTTCCCTCATGTTACTTGTTAGCTATCAGTCTCATAGGTTCATAGGTTGGTACTAGGCTGTTGGCCCTAGGGCCTATACAAGCCTAACCATAACACTTCCCTGGCTATTTCTTCCCACACTATTTACTTCCCTGGACCCTTGTCTAGCAGGGCAACTGACATGATCCCCGGGATGAATTTCCTTTCTCCCATCCAATTGTCAAGGTTCCTTTTGAAGAGGGCCAAAGAGGCACTCTGCTTGACATGTATGGGCAGTCTAGTCCAGAGTCTGGGGAGTATCTGAGTCAGGAACCTATCCCTCCAGCATGTTTTGTTTATTGTGATAACAATGTTTAGATCCCTGGAGCGTGTGGCCCTGAGGGATTGGGATTTCTTTAAGTGTAGCATGTCCAACAGCTCTGGGTTTGACATGGCCTTAAGCAGAAATCATCTCTGAGTAGGCGATATGTGACAGAGTATAGCTGGAGCTTTTTAAGGCGGTCAGCGTAGGGCATCTGCTTTAGGCCTGTGATTGTTTTAGTGAGGTATTTCTGTGGCCTTTCCAGTTGTTGCAGATGTCTTGAGAGGTACATACCAAATGGGGCATTGTATTCTGTAATGGGTTTAATGAGGGATGAGTACAGTGGAACAATGACCTCCTTTTTTCTGGATGAAAAGCCCTTAGTAATGAGGTGTGCCACATAGAAGGATTTCCTGACTGTTGTGGCGATGTGGTTATCGAAGGTGAGACCACTGTCCACCTGTGTCCCTAAGTCTCTTATCACACTTTCGGTGTTTAGTGTACTGCCACCTATGTGGTAATTCACAGATACATGTTTTTTCCCCAAAGGGGTAACTATACATTTCTTGGCATTGAGCTTGAGCCCATGGCTCTGGCACCAAGCATCTGTTTCTGTAAGGCCCTTTTGTAGAGTATCCACATCATTTGGGGATTCAATAATGGCTCCCAGTTTGCAGTCATCTGTGAACTTTGTTAGCCAGAGTCCTTTAGTGTTGGCCTGTATTTCAAAGAAGTAGATGTCAAACAAGAGTGCTCCCAGGACTGAACCCTGTGGTACTCCACTTGTCACTTGTATGGAGCTGGATTTAGAGTCAGCTATTTTTACAGTGTGGGTTCCGTCAGTAAGCCAGTTGGCAACCCATCAAGTAACATAGGGATTAATGCCCAGCTTAATAAGTTTATCTATGATTACAGAGTGGGGGATGGTGTCAAAGGCCTTGGCGAGGTCCAGATAGGCTGTGTGGAAAGCTTACCCTTGTCTACGACTCTGAAGACTGATTCAAAGAAGTCAATCAGGTTCAGGAGACAAGATCGGCCCTTCACAAACCCAAACTGGGTGGGGTCCAGTGTTTGAAGGTTGCCAATGTCTTTGTTTATAAGTTCCATGATAATACGTTCCATGTCCTTGCAGATCAGGCTCGTCAGACTGATGGGGCGGTAGTTCCTGGGATCCAAGGTGGATCCTCCCCTGTGGAGTGGGATAACTGTAGCTGTGCATCACTCAGTGGGCACGAAGCCTGAGGTGAGGCTATGATTAAACATGACACTTAGGTGAGGTGCCAGTTCATTTTGTAGTTCATGTAGTACACAGCCTGGGATGTCATCTGGTCCCATGGATGCTGTATTCTTAGCTTTGGAGAGTGCGTTTTTTACCTGTGTGGCTGTTATTACAGGAATTTGGCAATCTTCCGGTATTGAGATGGGCCATTTAGGGGGTGAGAGGGGGGTGAGGTTGGCACTGAACCGATCTGCCAGAATTCTGACAATATCCTTGGGATCAGTATATTTAATGCCATTCTGTTGTAACTCAGAGCAGATCTGAGCATTGCCATTTAGATTCTTGACATAGTTATAGAATGCCTTGTGCTTGTCTTTGGAATCTTTGGCAATTTTATTTTCGTAACTAGCTTTGGATGATTTTATGAGGGATCTCCGCTTTTTACTGAAGCTGGTAAGGGAGTTTTTTGCATCCTGGGATTTTCCTCTTTTCTGCAACAGTTTCTTCCTTTTGTTGTAAAGTTTGTTTATGGCAGGGGACCACTAGAGTGAATGTGCTTGTACAGTGCCTTAGTGTAGGATTCAGCAGTCGAACTTTCAGTTCCCGTCTGCATGGGTTTCATGAAGTTTGTCACTTCTGACTTGAATAGCATGAAGTTGGCTTTGGAGAAGTTTTTTTTATGGAGGTTTCCTTACTGGGGGGTGGGGGTGGGGTGTGGATGTTATGGGTGATTAGCTTATGGTCAGACCTGACCAACGAGGGGATGACCATAGGTGAGGAGCATCGATTTCCCATGTTGGTAATGACCAGGTCTAGGATATTGGAGCCCCTGGTGGGACTATGGGTTAGTTGATCCAGGGCATTGGAATTTATGAATTCCAAGAACTATTGGGCAAAGGTGTTGGTACATGAGTAGTTTTCCCAGTTAATGGCAGGGTAGTTGAAATCACCCAGTATTAGGGTGTTTGGTTGTATCTTAATATTTTTCAGTATGCTTAAAAAGGTGAAGTGATAATCTTGGAGCATGGTGGTGGATCTGTAGCAAGCTACAATTTGGATTGCAGTCTTACCTAGTGTTAGTTGCACCTGGAGAATTTCAGACGCATTGTGTTGGGCAACTAGCCTGGTGGTGTGAATATCTTTGGTGAATATGGACAATCCTCCACCTTTAGTGTTTTGGTCCTGGTTTGGTGGCTGAAAAGTGTGCTAAGAGTTGTAGCCTGCTATTGCAGGCTGCTCTCTGGAGCCTTGAACCAGGTCTCAGTTACTGCACAGATATTGATGTTCTCCATTTTTAGAAGTGCCTCGAGAGAGTGCATTTTGAGGTTAGTATTTAACATTAGACTGAGTTTGAATCCAACTTGACTCCCAGACATCCTGATCAGTACACTAAGAATCACTACTGGCCTCAAATCACCCATGGGTTTAGTCTTCTTTACAAGGAATGTGGCTGCTTAGCAGCACATGGGAGATGGATTCTGTACACTACAGTCCGACTCCCATGAGTGGGGATTTGGAAATGAGCTCTTCCAGATTCATTTGTTGTTACTGAGGGAATCCTGTAACATGGAATTTTAGCCATGTGGTGAACCAACAATAGCCTCACCTCACGCATAGGACATCTTGAAGCTCACCAGCACTGAAACCTTGGCCAACCCCAATCCTCCAAGTAAAACACCCTGCAAAACCTAAAGTGACCCACACTAATGCAAAAGTAGAAGAGCAGGAGGGGGTACCAGGCAATCAGTGAGGCAGTGACATCAAATACCAGGAAGGGGGCAGCCATATAGTAAACCAGCAACAGCTTCACCACAAAGACATCTTGCACCTCACCAGCAACAACTCCTAGAAAGCCAGAACTATGTAAATAGACAGATGCAATTTCCTACAGTGCCTTGCAAAATTCAAAGATATACTCATCCCGATGCAAGAGACAGATGCTTTTCCAAGTCTCACTTTGAGAAGGACAATAGAGTTTACACTGGGCTCCAATAACACTCCAGCCACTCTATCAGGAAAACAACTCCATAGGCAACTGAAGCAATGATGACCTTAAGAAAAGTGTAGCACTAAGAGTATCCTGGGCCGACAAGATGCATATGAAATGTCAGTGACTCGTATCCTGCAAAATACCATTATTTCTTGCAACAATCTGCATTTTTCACAGACTCATTACCCAACTGATCCACTTGGTATATTTTTTCTCTTATCTAATCCTGATATAGGCATGGTAATCAGGTAGTGGCAAGGGTGCTGCGGTAGCATTGTCGCCTCACAGTAAGACGTTGTCCTATTCGATTCTCAGCTAAAGCATCTTCTGTGTGGAGACATGCGTAAATGGGCGTACCTTCGTTGAAGGTTGTGCGTCAGAGCTGGCAACTCGGCGCGTAAAAGTCTACTGCCAATCATTAGCAGACCGGAGTTCCGCTGTGGTGACCCCTAACCGGAAAAAGCCAAAAGATACAACAAAATCAGGTAGTGGCAACACTACAAATATATGAGTAAAGATGAAAGATTTAGGTAAGGTTTCATAAATGCTGTCACAAGTGCATGGGCTGGAGTTACTGGCCCTGCATCAATGAAGTTGAAGTGGGTTCCTGAAGTGAGCAGCGAATCATTCAATAACTGCTGTGTCTTTAAACTGATGTCCCATGGTACATGAAGCATCTTTATGGGTATATGCCGCTTGGACTTAGGAGAAGTATGCAAAGTATCAGAAGGGTGGTTTCACACCAGGAGGAAAGGAGGCCAAGCTCCATTTTCTACGGTAGGGTGTCAACTCATGGTGGTGCATTCAGCATATGGCACAAAGACAAAGCATCCTGTCCACACTTGTCCTCTCAGAGCAAGTCTGTGGTATGATGCCCTATACAGCTGGGTCCCACACATGCCCAGCCAATAAGGAGGAGAAGTACTCCTGCACAATTAGGGTAGCAGCCCAGGACCCTCTCACTTGCTGAGTAATGGGACTTCTAGCCAAGGTCAGGAACTGAAAAGCTTACTCCAGATGTTTATTTATTTTAGTTTTTTTAATTTATTTTAGTGTGTTTACTTGGGTAGTAGACTGATCACTATAGAACATTTACAAGCACAGCCCAGGTAGTTGCAATCTTGGTCCTGCATGCTTCTACTGGTGACACAAAGTGCTGCATAGAAGTTGTCCATGGGGCCTTTGGCCCAGGACCACAACAATGATCCTTCCACAGGCTCAGTTAGAGAAATGTTGTTATGACTTCTAATTCCTCTAGACAGTCAAGCCTAAACATTTTCTCAACACACCTCTAGGACAACAGCCAGTCCAAGGACCTCACTGAACCATCTGGTCCATAACGGTGATGGGCAATGTTTAAAAAAAGCAGGAACTTAAAGTGAACTATGACTTGCACTTAATAGAAATTCCTTATTTGTCTGAAAAATTGCAATCTCCATTTCCTGTTGCAAATGAGGTTCATCTGTAGGCTTAGAACTGTTGGCCGTGTGTAAACACACACACAGATACATTCAGTGTAGCAGTCATGCAGCCGTGGGTATCTGAAGTTGTGTCAGACGTATTACTGCTTTATTTTATGTGACCAAAAACCACTTGTTCCTTTAATTACTGACAACTGCTTGATGTTGCATAACTTGTTAGCATACCAGCATTTATTTCATTATCAGAATTTATCAGAGGAATCATTCCATCAACTATGAATGGCCATGCACCCTCAGCCACAGGACTGAGAAAGAGCTATAAATCTGTCAGCCCGTTTTATGTTCACTCTCGGTTTCATTTCTCCAATTGCTTATTTTTTTCATACCTTGGGAGGAATGGACCCCCCCCCATTCCAAATTCAGGCCATAATTAAAGTTCATAAAATTAATATTGTATCAGTCTTTAATGTTAGCCAAAAGTGCTCTTCTCAGCACCCACAATGTACCCAGAATTGCAGCATTTTGTAGTTCATATAGGGTTACATGTACTGGTAACATATTTAAGTATGATTGTAAATTATTTTTATTAGCCATATAGCTCCTATTATTATTGGAAATGCATCTGTATCTTTCTTCCACACTATTCTCATTTCTACTTTCAAATCCTGGTATTTTAAGACTTTGGTTCTGTCAACATGTAAGATACTATAATCTCTGCACGTAGCAATTCTTATGATCAATACTCATGATCAATACTACTTTTGCCTTTTTTCTTGGACTACTATATTTTGTTTTCTTGCATCTATTTTTGAAGTGTTAGTAAGAGGTGATCTCATGCAAAATAAACTTCATCATTGTCAATAGTTTGTTGTTTATATTTCCAATGCTTCTCAGCCACTTTTATGTTATAGTGTTTGTACAATCCCCAATGCAATAGTCTTGCCACATCACTGTGCCTTTCAGTATTACAGACCTTCATGCATGAACATAACACAAGATGTGCAACTGTTTCCATTTCTGCTTTAAAGAACCTGCATGTGTCAGTTTCTCCCACTTTTTCAATGGACTTTGCAAACCAGTGTGTACAAAGCCTACTGTCCTGAACTATCATTATTAATATTTCATATTTTGATTTCAATTTGCCTGTCCTTTACCATTCCTGCATCAAATCTCAGTCAACATGAAGATGTTCCAGAAGTTTTCATACTTGCCACTATATTTGTGAACTTTACAATTGTATTTCCTTTTCTTCCAGCCCCTTTCTTTATATTCTTTCTTTTTTTTGGCACTTTCATTTGCCGTCTTATTCCCGTCTACTTTTGGTTTGATTTCCATTCCTGCTTTTTCCAAAACGTGTTTTGCTAAACTAAGCAAATATGTCATCTTAGACTTCTCCTCACACTTTACAACTTACCATATTTTTGATCTGATGAGGTCAGCAAATATGTTTGCAGTTCTTTAGGAGCAAGGGATATATAGTCTTGGCATGCCATGCTTTTTCTATATCATTTGTAAGCACAAACCATGCTCTTATGTTCTTGTCCAATTGGTTCAATACTTTTTTAGGGCTAGTCAATCACACCAAAGCTGTAAGCTAGAACAGGAGGAGCAAAGTGATTTACAGATTGGACTTTATCCTTAGATGTCAAGGCAGTTTTCAGTGTTAACTTTAGTCTTCTGAAGTAATCCTTACTAAGCTTTGTTCTCATTTGTTCATGCTTTGTTGCCAGTCTTTCATTTATCCCCAGATATTTAAACACTCTCTCCTGCTCAAATTCCTTTATATCAGATTCTTGTCAATGTCGATATTTTCTTGGTGCCGTACCTCACCATTTTTAAATATTGCTTTCACACATTTATCAAGACTACATGCCATTCTTATATAATCTATGAAAGTTTTAATAATTTGTAGTTGTGTTTATAGATTATCATTTGATGAACTATACATTTTTTATAGAATCCACAAAAAGTAGATGAAATGTCTTTAAAGAAGACTGTTTTTGGGAGTTAAATTGCAACCATAGACTAATCTGTAAAGTAGACAGCTTAATGAGTTAAGCCCAAGACAAAACAGCAGTGGTGACGGTAAGTCACCCTAAAATATCACACACTGATTTTTTTATCCCAGGGATAAAAAAATTGCCCTTTGCCATGGTTTAGCAGTATAATTGATCAGTACAGGGTGTACCTTGTACATCTGTAAGCATTCCATTTTCTATTAATGTGAGATGCTGTTGAATTCTTTTCTTTTCTTTTTTCGTAATCTATGCATGCCATACTTAGATCATTTGTCTTTGTATAGCTCTGTGTTATAGATGATCATTTGTTCCATAGACTGTCTTTTATTACCTTTCTGCTCTATTGTTATGTTTTTCCCCCTAGATGGTTGTAAACTCTATCTACATCCACTCCAATATATAATTCAGAAATTGTCAGAAGGCAAGTTACTGGTCTACATTTCTTGGGATGGCTTACAAGTCCACTGTTAAGGAGGAATAATTTTTCTGTTGTTTACCAGATTTGGTGTCTTTTTGAGATGTACATACAAATAATCCTTTCTTAGGACCAAATATTTGTGCAGAGATCTTAATACCTTTAGCAAGATGTTAGGCACTTTACAAGGGGATTATGTGTTTCCATTTTGGAGTTTACTCAATTCTGTCTCAATTTCTCTAGTTGTTACTTCATCCCATTTCATATTTTCTACAATAAGTTCCTTCCTGTTTCTTTACTTCTTCCATCCATTCAGCATCTTTGTTATGTTCAACAGGGTCTTCATAAATACTTTTCCAAAATGTACCCATGTCTTCTTTTTTGGTGATGTTTCTATTCCTTTTGCTTTGTTTCCCATTTCTGTGTACATTTTTGGGTCAAATGAATTGCTTATTTTGTACTTTCTCTTTATATTTGTCAGCATACCTTTGCCAAGTTTTTCTGTTTATGCTAATATATTTAGTTTATTATTGGAATAGTGTATGATAAATCCTGGGCTGTTTTGATAGTCTGTTGCTTTTACCAAATCTTTGTATAGATTTTTGATGATCTGTTCCCTTTTGTTTTTTTCTTCTGACAGTGATAATTCTTGTCTTAGTTACTTTATAGTTTTCTCTATTCGATACCTCCATGGTGGCACTCCAATTGTTCCCTACCTTTCCTTTGTTAATCTATGTTTTTGTGGTAACACTTTATCCATTATTAGTTAAGCTGCCAGTAGTATATCATATTTATTTCTGTCATAATCACATGATTTTTTCTTAATCATCCTGATTACTATGGTCATCCTTTTTTTCACCAGTCATTTAGCATTTTAGGTCTTATTTACTTTGTGTAATCTATTTCTTGTATCTATCTTAATAGGTCTATCCATCTATATTAAACAAAGGAAATCTTCCATTACATCATTTTCTTTTGGACTGAGACCATCATCTTTGCTCTCTCTTTCCTGTGAGACTTCTATATAAGGTTCTAGAACATTGTCATGTGACATATCCTCTGCAGATGCATTTTGCTTTATATGTTATTCTTCCATATGGGGACCCATTGGCCCATCACACCACAATATTACCTGTGTCAGAGTTTCCTAATGCTTCCCTTGCTGTGCAACTTCAACTGGATTTTCATGTGCATGTTCTACAGAAAACTCCAGAACATTGCCTTATGGTATTTCCTCTTCAGATGCATCCTGCTCCACCACTTGATTCTCTATCTGTGGACACACTGGTCCATCATGTTGCAACACTGACTGGGTTGGAGTTTCTACACTAAACCCTTCACTTCACAGATGGTATATAAATTCACGTTCTTTTTTTTTAATTTCTGCCTCACTAATCTTTTTCTTTATGTTCCCCTTTTGTGATTATATTTTTTGTATTGCAAAATTTGCCATATCCTGGTGTGTTTCCCCTGTATTTCTCTTCAAATATCTTTGTAGCTGCTTTTTGTATTGATTAGCTGGCTTTCTTCTCTGCATAAATATAGAGGCATAGATGATTACTAGACTAATAATCATAGGGGACCTTTTTAAGCCTAACCATGCTTCCCAAGAATCAAGGCCTGAACCATGTCACTTTGAGGTAAAAACCTTAACCATTATTCCACCATATCAAGGCATACCAGATCTCTTTTTATTTTCTCATATCCAGGTTTCTTTTTTAGCTTTCAAAAACCTCTGGGTTTGATCTTGATCTTTTGCCACTTTCTCTGTCACTTCTTTACTCAGGTGGCACAACGTTTCTTCATCTAGATAATGTTTTTCCTTAATCTGTTGTATTAATGAACATGATTGTTTATGTGTAACGTTTAACAGTTTTTCTCGTGAAAGTATTTTTCTTTCCTCTAATTTCTTTCTTTCTTCTCTTGCTCCATATTCTCTGTCTCGTAATTCTAGACTTCTTGCATAATAGTCACAAAATATATAATCTTCCTTCTCTTTACATCCCACTTTATCATCTCTGTGCCTCTTGCTTGGTCTGTCAATTTTTTTCTAGTCTTGTACTTACTTACTTCTACCACAGGGGGCACACTCACCCTAAGCCTGGCTAGGAATGTTTTCATATCCTGTGGATTCTACGTTGCTTTTTTCTCAGTTCTGGTACCAGTGCATAACACAAGGAGTGGGCATTTTTTTATTCTGGAATGTGTGCATCCAATCTTGTTTTTATATTTTTAACCTACTCTTCTCCATGACATGTAAAATACAATCTATATGTCAATTCTATGCTGGAGAGATTTTGTAAGTCTGGGTCCTCCACCTGAAGGTACTCACCAAGACTTGACAAATTCAGTTCCAATAATGCTACTATTTATTTCTTTATTTAGTTTTTGCTGATTCCATCTCTCCATTTGGGCCCCTTCAGACCCTGTATGAAGTTTGTCATACTGAATCAATTTAAGCCACAGCCTCCACTCCTGGTGGTGCCCTTCTATCACACCTTTAAGGTTCAGTTTTGCAATCATTCTCCCCCAGAAAACAAATACTTTGGTGTCCTTGAAGCTCTATTGGTGGCCATAGGTATAATGCCAGCACATTACAAGACAGTAGCCTGTATGATTTGAACTACAATGGTACCTGATTATCTTCAAGCCTAAAACTTTCATTCTTGATTAACAAACATTTCTGACACATCTTTTAGTTTTTTTCTTCCTGCACTGGCTAGCACAGTATGAATGTTTCTGGCCATTCCTCTTAACTGTGGACTCAGTTAAAAAAACAGCAAAATAGAACTAGAGTCCTACTCCATTATTAGCAGTTGAAGTTTTCAAGCAATCAGTCTGCTTTTAAAAAAACATATTTTTCAAATTAAATCCATTGGACACACTGTTAAGCATATCAAGGAAGTGCTGAGAGGCAGGGACTAGGACAGCTAATGGCTTGCCTCATTTATTTATTTATTTTTATTTTACATTTGTTGACCGGGATTGTCTGACTGAGCCAAAGCCCTTTTTTAGAAGAGGCCCAGGGAGAAAAACTCCAGTTTTTACAGTTAATATTATTATTATATGCAATAGTACGAAAGTAATGGTACATGTACAGACAGATTTATTATTTATTTGTTTATTTTAATTTTGTTTACCGGGATGGTCCGACTGGACGAGGTCCATTTAGAGCGGAGGCCCGGGGAGAAAAGCTCCAGTTACATTAGAACAACACATTACAGAAATAAACATATAATACAATGCGTAGGAAGTAGTATCTATTAAACTAGTAGTTTCTAGAAAGAAGTCAAAAAGAAATTAAAACAGTAGACAATTGCAATCAAAAATATTTACATATGTACATTTAGTTTGCAAAGAGCAACAGTCAGATTTTAACAAGCACATGTTTTCCATGGATAATATTTTGAGGAAACATATTTATTGGGGCATGAAAAGAGAGATAGGAGATGGTTGTAGAGGTAACAGATTGTGGATTATGTAATACATGGACAGAGCCAAGAACTTGTAAGATGGGCCTTAAGGGAGTTTTTGAATAGAGTGGTGTTAGCTGCATAAGTCACAGATGGGGGGAGATTATTCCAAGTTTTAGCTATAGTGTGTGAAAAGAGAGATTTGCCAGCTGTATTATTTGCTGAGGTAATAGTGAGGAGTGATTTGTTGGATGAGCGGAGTAGACGATTTGGAGTGTGGCTGGTCAGTAGATGCCTTAAAGCAGGAATTTTGTCAGGTTGTTTTAGGATGTTGTATGATATAACAAGTTGGTGATATAGTAGCAACTGTGGCAGTTCAAGCCATTGAAGTTGTCTGAGAGGTATGCAGTGATGGGTTCTAAATGGGGAGTTTTTGGCAAACTTGGCAATTCTGTTATAACAGGACTCAAGTTTGTCTAGGTCAGATTTCCTAATGTAAGTGAGAATTGGGGCTGCATACAGTAGTGTAGATAGGAGATGGGTTTGAGCTAGGGTGACTCTAGCTTGATTAGTTAGAAAGTTCTTTTGCCTGTATAAGGAACCCATTTTTCTGTGCACCTTAGTTATAGTTTGCGAGATATGGATGTTAAAGTGGAGGTTGTTGTCTATTTCGATGCCAAGGAGCTTGGTGTGGAGAGAGGGAGAGATGATAGTACCATTATCGGAGGAGATGGAGAAGGAGACTGGAGTTGTTTTGATTTGTTTGGGGTAAGAAGTAGTAGTTTGGTTTTGTTGGGATTTAGGATAAGTTGAATGTTAGTGATCCATCTTTCTACTGAGGTGAAGGACTCTTGGGTGAGATGCTGTAGGGAGGTCAGGGATGGGGCTGAGCATATAAGGGTGGAATCATCTGCGTACTGGATTAGTGAGGTATGCAGGGTACATGTGTGTAGGTTATTGGTAAAAATCGAGAAGAGAAGAGGTCCTAGTATGGAGCCTTGGGGTACACCAATGGTGGTTGGGAGCAGAGGTGATAAAGCTCCTTGCCACTGGACAGCTTGTTGTCGTTCTGATAGGTAATTTTTAAACCAAGCAATAGTGTTTGGGGTGAAGGCTAGGGAGGTGAGGGTATCTATTAGTATGGAGTGAGAGACCATGTCAAATGCTTTAGAGAGGTCAAGGAATATGGCTGATACAAATCTGTTGTTATACCTATGTTGATTAACTAGGTCTGTGAAGGAGAGAAGGGCGGTGGTTGTACTGTGGTGTGGGCGGAAGCCATGTTGTGTGGGTGAGAGGAGATTGTTTAAGTTTAGGAAGTGCATGACTTGAGAGTGTATGCATTTTTCTGGTATCTTTGATAAAGGTGACAGAATAGCAATGGGTCGGTAGTTTGAGAAATCGTAGGAGGTTCCTCCCTTATGAAGGGGAATGATATAGGAGACTTTCCACAGATGAGGGATATATGACTCCTGTATAGAGCGGTTGATAAGGATTGAGACTGGGTAGGCTATGGAGTTGGCTGCCATTTTTAGGAAATGTGCTGGTAGCCCATCCGCTGCGAGGGTAGTGGGTTTTAGTTTTAAGAGATGTTTCTTTATTGTAGAGGTTGGGATAGGCGAGAAGGTAAGAGGAGCAGAGTTGTTAGGCGGTGTAGGCATGGTGTGTAGCTATTTTTGGCTAGCTGAGTGGATAGTGAGTTAATGGATTCGGTAAAATGTTGGTTGAATTTTGAGGCTAAAATTGAATTGAAAATTGAAAAAAATTGTCAGTTAAATACTTAGTTAATCAACATTTTTACAGGTAATTCAGAAATACAAATCATAAACAATAGAGAAAATTCAGACCATTTAGTAAAGGATAGTAGTGGGGATCCAAGTTAAACAGGGAAAGTTTGGTATGCTGATTGTATCAAGGAGGGTTGGAGCAATGGCAGAGCCATTGTCCTTTAAAATATTCTTTTAAGGTTATTTTAAATTGTTTAGGATATGTGAGTGTTCGAATTTTGAGGGGGAGTCTGTCCCATGCGATAGTGGGGTGGTAGCTTTATAGGCGACACCCTGCTTTAGACTTGGGCTTATAGACACTTAAGTCTTGGGAGGAGCTACGTAGGTTTCTTGTGGGAGCATAATGGGAGATAACAGAGTGTAAGGCTGGGCAATAAGAGGGATGATAGAGAACAGAGTGTATGGTTTGGAGCTGAGAAAGGAGCAGGAGGTGAGGCAGTTCAAGCCAGTTCAAGCACTTTAGAGAGAGACAGTGATGGGATTTGTAGGAATGTTGAGTAGCAAATCTAGCTATTTTGTTGTAAGTAGACTCTAGTCTTGTGAGAAGAGAGGAGTTAAGGTTAGTGAGAATTTGTGAGCAGTAAGTTAAGCAGGGAAGAAGGTAAGCAAGAGCAACTCTGGCTTCTTGTGTGAGAAATTTTTTGTTTTTGTATAATAAACCTAGTTTGTAGTGAGTTTTACTAATACAATTATTTATGTGAAGGTCAAATTGAATTGATTGTCTATTGTTACACCTAGGAGTTTTGTACTAGACTCTACTTCTGTAAGGGTATTGTTGAGGGAAAGGATAGAAAAGGAGGACCTTATGTGATTGAGTGTTTTTCGGAGTAAGAGTAGTAGTTTTTTTTTTTTTGGGGTTGGGGATAAGTTGATTTTTGAGAGCCATGTTTCCACTGAAATAAAGGAAGACTGGGTAGTGGATAAGAATTCAGAGGGTGAGTGAGTTAGCTATTGTTGTCACTGTGGAGTCATCTGCGTATTGGATAACAGATGAGTGTGGGCAGGAGGTATAGTGTAAGTTGGTGAAAATGTTAAAAAGTAATGGCCCTAGGATGGATCCTTGAGGGACTCCCATTTTTATTGGGGGGGAGAGGACAGAGCAGTATCCCATTTCACTGACTGGAGTCTACCAGTAAGATAGCTATTAAACCATGCTATTGTAGCTGGGGGGAAATTCAGGTTAGACAGTTTGTTTAGTAGTAGAGGGTGGGAGACAGTATCAAAGGCCTTTGAGAGATCCAGGAAGAGACAGATGATAAGTTTGTGGTCATCTCTGGCCAGGGAAATAGTATTAAGAAAGGACAGAAGAGCAGTATATGTGCTGTGTTTTGGCCTAAAGCCATGTTGAGTTGGAGTTAGTAGGTTTTCCTGAGAGAGATGTGGAAGTAAATATTGTGGGAAGAAATATCCAGGGAATTGTTATGGGTAGTAGGCCCTAGGGCAAAAGCCTAGTACCAACCTATGACTTGTATATGTATGCATTTTTCTAGTATCTTAGACAGAGGAGAGATGATAGGTCTAAAATTTGAGATTTCACTGGAGTTACCTCCTTTATGTATAGGTAGGGTATAGAACTGTTTCCAGATATTTAGTACTTTTGATTCAGAGATAGATTGATTTATAATGATAGAGATGGGCACAGCTAATGAATGTGCAGCTAGTTGGAGGAAGTATGATGGGATGTTGTCAGCAGAAACTGAAAAAGTTTCAGTTTAGAGAACAGTGTTCTGCTGAGAGCAGTGGACACAGGCTTGAGGGAGAGAGTATTTATAGAGGTAGTGGTTGAGGAGGAAACTGGACATTTGAGCGTATTTATATTAGAGTTGTTGGGATTAAAAAGTTTGGATATGGATTGAATGAAGTAAGTGTTGAAGGTGTTGGCAGTTTCTACTGGTGACTTGTCAGGACAAGGGTTGGGTGAGGTAGGGTTACCGGGTTGAAGTATTTGGTTTATTGTGTGCCAAACGTTTTTGGGTTTATATCACATGATCGAACCAGAATAACAGTAAACACCATAACATCGAACTTCAAACCCCGAAAGCGCAAAACTCCGAAAGATGAGAACAGCGATTTTTTTTCCCTGGAAAAAAAAATTGCTGTTCCAGCACAAAACACTGAACACACAAACACTACAAACCATTTCTAATGTGGGGGGCTTTGCCCCCCACACCCCCCAATGTGAGGGGTTGTGCCTCCTCACACCCCCCTACTTAAATATACCAACTCTGAGATCGTACCACAGTGAAGGAAATAGCAAAGCCGCCGAAATGGCCCACCAAATTCTTTCCCTGCGAAAGAATTCAGTGTTCTGCAGCTTTTTCAGTCTTCGAACTTCTGAGTTCGAGGTTGTCGCATTTACGGTTCTCAGCATTCGAGCTTCCAATATACGCCCAATTTTTTGGGGTCAGATTTTAGTGTTGTTGGAGGGTTTTTGTAGAATTCTTTTTTATCTATATTAACAAGCTTTTTTACTAGATTTCTTTTTTCTTTAAATCTCTGTAGGTCAGCTGAGACTTTTATATGTAGCCATTTTTTCTAGGACCTATCTCTAGATGTCATATGAGTTCGTGTGGATTTAGTTAACCAGGGAGATATTTTTGCTTTTGTCCTAATTTTGCAGAGTGGGGCTAATGAGTTTACGATATCCAGAAAAGTGGAGTTGAAGGCTATGACAGCATCATCTAATGGGAGCTGGGTGAGAAAGTCCCAGTGAACTCTTGAGATAAGGGTGTTGGATGTTTCTGAGTTGAAGTTTTTGAGATTATGTCTACTGATATATTTGTGTGGCTTAGGGAGGTATTGTGCATATCTTAGCACTTTTATAGGTGAGTGGTCACTCAGGGAGTCAGGAAGGGTTTTTGGGTTGTGATATTTAGAGGGGGTTGAGACAAGAATCCAATCTAAGAGGGTACCTGAGGAGTAGTTGTTGTTAAGATGTGTTGGTTTGGTAATTAACTGAGTAAATCCATATAGGTTTATATGGTGTGGGGATCCTGGGTTATTGAGATGGACCACCAGCCTGATCCCAAGATCCAAGTACAAACTGTCTGAGTGCAACAACTTTAATATATGTTATTGGTGCTGGAAGTACTGTGGCTGATGGCTAGCATCAATAGATCCTTGTTAAAGGAAGAAGTGTACTCATTCCAGCTACTGGCCCTTAGCAGAATCCTGTATTATTTTTCGTCACTATTTCCAAATGTCAGCAGTACATAATATGCTTGCATAGTGCTTTCCCTGGATGTACTATTTATTTCTCAGCCTTCCTTTTCAGAAATGAACCCTGATTACCCATTGCACATGGTCATTATCATAGGCAAATACAGTACTATCAATAGTTGAAAGGGCAGACATTAGAATGCCATGTCAACACCATGAGGGCACTTAATCTTCCTATGTTTATCTAGACCCACCAAAGTTATATAAGGGATGAGACCTACATTGGTTCTGGTATGGTAAATGCATGCATTCTTGGAGGCCAGTGCTAATCAGCATTTATAGCTCTACTCTAGTTATCCAAGTAATGGTTGAAAAATCAAAGGAACCACATCTGATTAAATAAGCCATTCACAGTTTCTTTTCACCATTTGTGCCTGCACAGACTTGAACGGGATAAACTTTGATATAAGCATATGCTTCTAGCATGATCAACTAGAGAAACATTACAGGACTAAACAAAGAGGGCAGAACCATAGTTTTCACTACAAAGCGAGCCTATATCCATGGAGAATACCCCAGGTGTTATTCAGAAGCCACCTCCACACCAGGGAGGGTTGGGAAACATCTTAAGATTAAATCTTACAGAATACAGTGGTAAAGAATTAACCTCATCTGTGGGGATAACCAAAAAGAGAGACACTGCTACCAGCCAAAATCTGGCATACCTTTCATTACAGTCTGGGGTAATCAGTCTTGTCTTGTACAGCGAGGAGCAATGAAAGTACAGCACTACAAACTGCATTTGCTCTCTGGATGCAGTAGTTGGTCCTATGCACATTGACCACAAGAATCACAGAAACAAAAGCCCTTCAACAGTGGGAGTCAGTCAGATCACTTGATGGAACAAGGACCCCATAGAGAACCTTGGATGGTTCATAAACATCTGTGCATGCAAACATATAGTCTTAAGGCACAACAGGCTACCAGCAGAACACAAGGTGGTGACAGGTGGAAGACCAGAACACAATAAACAGCAAACATTCTATCTTTGTGGAACTCTTAAAACCACCCATTTCCTATATCTCTTGCAAGATGCCAGTTCAGGTAGGGAATAAATAACTCCGCTCAGCCACAGCAGCACAGAACTTCTCTCATTTGGGCTTCTGCAAAATAAAACTAACAGGAGTAAAGCAGTGATAGATGAATGGAGCCAGGTTCAAGCAAAGTACCTCAACCCAATGAACAAACCAGGCTAGTACACAGGAATAGGTACTATGTCTTTGCAGAACTCTCAAAACCATCCATCTTCCCATAACTTCTGAAGGCTACCTAATCATGTCTGATCACACATGCACTCAAGCTCTTCAAAGGGATGAACCCACCACCTCAGTCAAAAACTCATGAATCACCCCTCAGCCACAGGAGTGCAGATACCCTCTCATCCAGGTTTCCACAGATTCAGACTTGCAGCAGGAAAGTGGTGATGGATGGAGGAAGCCACATCAGAGGAAAGCACATCAATCCCAACAGGTGGATGAAGACACACCAAACGGAGGCACATCAATCCCAGTAGATCTGTTTAAATCACAGTAGCAATGGGCATGCTACCTTTGCAAGATTTTCATAACCACCAATATTTCCACATCTCCTGCAGTCTGTCTAATCATGGCCTCCTGTCTTTTAGATGAAGAAATACACCACCTCAAGCAGAGTTTTGTGAATCCTTGGCCACAGAAATGCAGATCCTATTTTAGTCGAGCTTTCACAGTTGAAGGGGCGAGGCCCAGGAGATGCACTATAACATCATGAAGAGTCTAGCAAAACATCCATCAACAAAGGGCACATTGTTTATGCAGGACTCTCAAAACCTCCTGTCTTCCCATATCTCTGTTTGACTTCATAATCACAGTGGATCAGGAATGCCCTCAAGTCTTTCAGATGGACAAACATGCCACCTCAGGCCAACCTTAATGCAGATTCTCTGTCATCTGCCCTTCTATGGACAGACTCCCAGCAGGAAAGCAGTGATGGGTGGAAGAGACCAGGCCTAAATAAGGCACCTACATTTGGTGAACAGACCAGCACAACAACAAGCACTCTGTCTTTGCAGTACTCTTAAAACCACTGAACTTCACATATCTCCTGTAGACTGCCTAATCATTTCAGAGCATGCATACCCGACTCCCTTCAGCAGGACAAAGATGTCACCTTTGGTTGAGCTTGTGATACCCACTTCACCCACAGGCAGGTTGAACTCCAGTCATCTTGGCTTTCAAATCCCCATTTTACCAGTTCATTGCTTTTTAAGGGATTTTCCTACAGTTCTGATCCAATAAACATAGAACCATTTACAGACACAAAAATCATGCCTTCCATTCTTGTGGAAACAGACCAGTCAGGAGTCCTCTCATTCCTCCATTCTCTTGAAATCTGCCTAATCACAGCAGATCACTCCTGCTCTTGACTCCTGAAGAGGTTTAAAGCTCAGATGACCTTGTAGAGCTCCTCTCAGCTACTGGCATCCAGATCAACTCTCAGCTGTGCTTCATAATCCCCAGTTTTATCAGTACAGTGCAGGACAAGTGACTTTGCAACATTTCAGACCTAATGGGCAGAGGCATACCACCCCTGGGACCAAAGAGGTATCCTGATCCTATATTACCTTGCATCCTACCTAATCTAGTTAGACTGAGCCCGCCTTGAGCCTACCATGGGGCTGAACCCTTCTCCTTTGTAATCAAATGAAACTTTTCTTGCCTGCAGGTGGGCAGAGTCTCACTTTCAGACTCCTACATGGGGTACCTAGTTTCTGAGGGAGGAGCAGAGACATCAAGGTATGAGACAGTGTCTTTACACTGGTCCACAATGCAGTACAGCCATACCCTACCTAGACTGATTTGCATGTTGCATAGCTGACCAAATCTGTTTTCCCGTCTGTGTTTTTGCATCCATGTATGTAAACCACATACCTGTAGTTGAAACATCCTTCAGAATCACTCCTACTATGCTTGTTACCATGGATCTGACACTATACATACCAGCTATGGAAACAGGAGTATTTGTCTGAACAAGAATGCATCTAAAAACTGTATTGTAAAAATTGTAAAAATTGTATGGGTTTTATAGATGTTTAGCAGGCTATGTACAAATTTTGAGTACATGGCTTGGACCCATTTCTTCTGGCTTTCAACCCAATCTACAGGTCCCTCCACTTCAATATCCCCTATAAGCTGTATAACCATGCCAGATCATATATGCCCTCCACTCATTCAGAGGCGGGGTCAAACGCATCACTTTGGCTGACATTATAGCATTCCCTTAAGCTGCAGGAGGCTTACTCCCTCTCATCTGGGCTTCTAGATCTCCAATTTTACCAGTGAAGTGTAGGATGAGGAAATCAGAGGGATGAGGGTAGAGTAAAGGGGTGTTATGACCTCTTTCACTCTTCAGGCAGTGTCTTTGCTAATGAGGTGTGCAACACAGAATGCCTTCCTTACCACAGTAGACACATAGTGGTCAAATTTAGGCTACAGTCAACTTGTGTTCCCAAGCCTCTCACTACTGTGACAGTCTGCAGGGATGTCATTTTTACTAAAGGGGATGATAATGCATTTTTTACTATTCCGTTTGAGTCCATGACTTTGGCACCAATCATTGGTTTGTGTAAGTCCCTCTTGAAGTATACTGACATAGTTTGGGGATTCAATGATTGTATCTAATTTGCAGTCTTCAGCAAACTTAGTCAGCTACAGCCTCTCTGTTTTGGCCTGAACTTCTGAGAAGTATATTCCAAACAATAGGGGGCCCAGCACTGACCCCTTTGGAACATCACTGGTGACAGTCTGCTGGTAGAGGTAAAATCCCCAACTTTGACTGAGTGTGATCTGCTGGTGAGCCAGTTAGCAACCCACCTGATGACACAAGGGTTGATATTCAACTGGGAGAATTTATTAATAATGCCCGAATATGGGATTGTGTCGAAGGTCTTGGCTAAGTCAAGATAGGCTGTATACACAGATTTGCCTTCGTCTATGCCTCTGGTGATGTTTTCGAAGAAGTCCACCAGGTTTAACAGGCATGACCCGCCTTTGATAAAACCAAACTGTGTCGGATCAAAGGTTTGGTGACCACCTATATCCTTATTTATAAGATCCATGATGATCCATTCCATGGCCTTACAGATAAGTCTGGTTAAGCTTATTAGTCTGTAGTTCCCATGGTCTGTTGCTGTACCCCCTTTATGAACAGGGATGATGGTTGCTGTTTTCCATTCAGCAGGGATAAAACCAGTATGCAGGCTGGGGCTGAACAGAGTACCTAATGGAATTGCTAACTCATGTTTTAGACCATTTAAAATGCAAACTGGGATGCCATCTAGTCCCATAGAGGCTGTGTTTTTGGCCTTGGAGAGAGCATTAATGGCTTGCTCTTTGGAGATGAAAGGTGGGGGAGATGTAGACGGAATGCTCTGTGGAATGTTTGGAGGGGACAGGGGGTGAAATTTTCACCAAACCTGTTGGCTAATAGGTTGGCTATTTTCGTAGGATAAGTGTGTGTGATGCCATCTAGCCAGCAACAAATGGATATAATATTGCAGTAAACTGGGTATACAACAGCAAAACCAAGCCAAAAACCAAAACTTAGACTCCAGAAATGCCAAGCCAAGTATAAAAGGTTTAATCAAAGTGCAAGGCTTTTGGGTAACAACCCTTCTTCAGTCGTTGTTGCGTCTTTCGGCTTTTCCTGGTTAGGGGCTGCCACAGCGGAACTCCGGTCCGCTAATGATTGGCAGTAGATTTTTACGTGCCGAGTTGCCAGCCCTGAAGCACAGCCTTCAACGAAGGTACGCACATTCACGCATGTCTCCACACAGAAGGTGCTCTAGCTGAGAATCGAACCGGACAACGTCTTACTGTGAGGCGACAACGCTACCGCAGCACCACCACCGCAGTTAACAACCCTTCTTCAGTGCAAATGTAAAAAAATACAATCAACTCATATTATAAAGCATTCAAATAAAAATCATGTGACACAGCCTCCAATAAAAAGAAGGATAGTATCAAACAATTAACTAATTAAAATAATCAAAACTAAAATCAAACAAATATTAGTCCACAGCAAATAATTTTGTAAGACACATTTTGTTAATATCAACAATCACTTATATATTGCATTTGTTTTTTCATAACAATAGGTTTAATACTAACTGCAGTATTAATACCCAGTTCAGAGTCTGCTTGCAGTCTTAAAATCGAATTATATTCTCTAACCTCTAACAAATTATTAGTGCTGCCCCCTCTGATACTTTTGTATATCATCCTTAACCTTAAACTTAAAATCATGGTCAGAACCATATTCAGCAACATGCTTTGCTATTGCAATCGTTGAGACATTTCTACACATCTCTTTATCTATGTTCTATAATGCGATCTTTCAGCTTGTGGGTACATTTGCCAACATAAAAAGTGGAATATTTAATACAAGCTGCTAAATAAACTATATTCATGGTGTTACATGTAACATAATGATCAAAAACATACTCTTTTTTTTTTTTTTTTTTTTTTTCTAGTTTTCGGATGTTTAAAAATATTTCAAGTGGCAATAAATCAACAACAGCTACAATTATATCATGGACATGTTTCACATTTTTTCTGGATTAGTTTGTTTTCATCATTCAGGCTCATGTCTTTATAGCATAATCTCCTTTTTAAATTCTGACAGTTTCTATATGCAAAACCTGGTCTCCCACCAATTAGCTATTTTAGTTCTGGCATGGCTTCTAAAATTCCTCAATTCCTAGAAATAAAAATACTTGTATGAATACTCCGTGCATTTTTTTTTCTATTTTAACATCCAAGAGGTTCACCTCATTATCAGAACAACTAAGCTTGAATTTAAGAAAGCTAGATGTACCATCGAGATATTCAACAAATAAAGTTCTGCCCGGTCACTCTCCCATATTAGGAAGCAGTCATCAAGAAATCATTTGTAAAACAGAAGCCTAGTACTGAATGCATTATCACCACTAAATATATACTCATTCTCCCATTGGTTTAGCACTAGATTTGGATATGTCTTAGCTATTGCTGTACCCATAGTTACACTAGATTGCTGAAAGCAGAGTTGCTTTTCAAAAATAAAGACATTATTAGTCAGAACTATTTCTAACAATTGTCAAATGTTATCTATGTCTCTTGTGTGTATACTTTTATAATGGCCAAGAAAAACATTAATGACATCTAAACCATAATCATTTGAAATAATTGTAAAGAGCAAATTTATATCAAGTGCTGCAAATAAAAAAGTTTGAAACAGGAGTTAGTTTATACCATCCCTGGAGTTTAACCAAAAAAATCCCCTGTATCCTGTATATAACTCTTTATCTTACATGAATACTTACTTAAAAAAGACTGTAAATAAACAGATGTTGGCTCTGTAATCTACCCCCTTCTGGATACTATGGATCTCACTATGGGGTGGATGAGAGACTTATGCACTTTAGGTCGCCCATACAGCACAGGTATAACAGGACGAGGAACATTAAAATAATTAAATAACTTAATAGATTTTTTGTGTGTATGATGCCATCCACAGCTATTCAACACACATCTGGGTCCTAATTGTAAGGTTACAGATATAGCTGAAAAATGCCTTATGGTTATCCTTAGCTATGTTTGCTAAATTTTTTTTGAAGTTGAAGGAGGGTATTCTTCCAGTGCTGGGACCTCTATTTTTTATTCTAGAAACTTCTTCCTCTTGTTGTATAACTTATTAATGCTAGATGTCCACCAGGGAGGCTTGCTTTTTCTTGAGGATCTTGTTTTCATCCTGTCAGGTAGAGCTGTGTCAATACATTTGTGTAAGTATTTGTACAAAGCATTTGTGTATATCTTAGTAAAATTATCAATGCCATCTGTGGGAACAGGAGCTTGAAAATTATTTATGATATCCCTTAGGAGGGTATAATTAGCATTGGTGACAATTTTTAGCCTGATTCAAGTGTTATAGCTACTTCAAATGTGACTGATTTGGGATCAAATTTAACTAGTGAGGGTGCTATACTTGCGGTGGTGTAATGGTCATCCATGTTGGTGAGGACCAGGTCAACAATATTTGAGCCCCTTGTGGGATTGGATGCTATTTGTTCTAGGGCATTAGTGTTAACAAGATCCAGGAAACTTTGTGCGAGCATGTTGTTATTCATATAAGTTTCCCAGTCAATGGAGGGATAATTAAAATCACCCATGACTAAAGTGTTTGGCTGTAATTTGATTGACTGAAGTAGGTCCAAATAAGCAGCGTGGGTATCTTGGTTCACTGAAGGGGGCCTATAGCTAACGCTGACTTGAAGGGGGGTCTTACCTACAGTTAGTTGAACTTGGAGTAACTCCATGGAGTTTTCCTGTCTAACCATTCTAAATGTGTATTTATCTTTGATGAAGATAGGTATTCCTCCTCCTTTGGTTCTCATGCATTCATTTTGCAGTCTGAAAGTGTGGAAGGCATTGTAGCCTATCAAGGCCTGGGTACTCTCTGTGGCACTGAACCAGGTTTCTGTGACTGCACAGACATCAACATCCTCCAGGGAGAGGAGTGCTTCCAGAGAGTGCAGTTTCTGATTTAAACTCCTAGCATTTTGCAGCATAACCTTTAATTTATTTGTGAGTGATATGTTCATGTCAGAAGTTTTGTTCTTAAGACCTTGCCTAAAAGAGACACTATGGGGGAGACAAGTGCCTTAGCCAGTAACTGAAAGTCTAGAGGTGACAGGTGAAGACCATCTCTGGCATGGTCTATCAACCATGTCATCCCAGGCTGACAGGAATTGGATCACCTTAGAATGACACCAGCACCTAAGCCAATTGTAGAAGTCAATAAGTTTTTGTTTAAACTATGGTATCATCCTAGATGAGGTCAGAATGCTGCTCAAGGCTAGGGACATACCTGTCTGGAACACATACTCACAGAGCTCAATTACGTCTCTCTTCATATAGTCCAGTGAGGTACATCTCAAGTCATTCACACCAACACGAACTATGACAGAGTCATAACAGTACTTGTTGAGAGACTTGAGTGCATGTGTGATCTGACAGATCCTGGCACTTGACAGACAGCTGACCGTAACCTTCTACTTGTCTAGCCTGGTGAGTGGGACATTGATGTCTCACAATAGTCACCTATGACTAAAACTTTTTTTTAGATGTGCTTTGCCATAGGTGCTTATTTGGTGAGACAATGGTGCTTGTGTTTTTATGTGTATTGAGTGCTGTAGGTTCTGTATTAGGTGTAGCATGTTTATATTTGGAATGTCTCTGGTGTTTAGGTAGGTTTCTGGTGAGTACCTCTGCGTATGATGATTTGTGTGTTGAGTGCATGGTTTGAGTAGGAGGTGTAGTATGTGAACTGACAACCTGTTCAGTGTTACTACTATTCTGTGCATGACAGGGCAAGGATTCCAGACTCTTAGTGCAGCTGCATCTCTCACAAACTGTACTCAGGTGATTTAGGAGTAGAAGGTTGTCAGTGTACATAAGGCAGTTGCTTTACTGCCTGATGATATCCATGTCAGGCAGGCTGGTAGGGGAAATGGAGGGAAACTGACTATTCATAATGCTGGGTTAAATCCCGTTTTCATGGTAGGGAGAGGAAATGGAGGGGTGTGGTATAACTGGGTGTTCTAAATGGGGGCAATACTAATGGGGTGCTATATAAAGGGTCTATACTAGAGGAGGCTTTCTAAATGGTATGAGACTATTGTAGATTTGGTGTTTTTCTGGGACTGTTTAAGGGGCAAAAGCACAGATGATGTGGTCTTAGAGTAGCTAAGTGTAATTTAAGGACTTCTTGGCCAGATCACGGGCAGCTACTAAGGGAAAATTTATCTACTGAAGTTTTTGTATCTATAACCACCAATGGTTAACCCCACTGTGTGGTAGTGCAAGATACTGCGCAGAGGTACACTACACATAAACAGATGAATGCAGAACACTGGCTGATTACAGTTAGTTTGGCACACTGTCTACTGCCTTTGAAGTTGTGAACATAACTGAGGAAAGCCTTGTGACTGTCTTTGGCCTGAGAAACTATTTTCCCCTCAAATATGGCATTGGTAGTTTTACAAGATGGCTGAACACTGATAAACAGCTTAATTTCATCTCTCCCAGTGTAAAAAAACAAATTGTTAGGCAAGGGCCAATAATTTTGCCAGTTTTAGTAAAATTCATTTACTGGCTAGCAAGTACACCACCTGGATGCCAGCAAAGAAGAAACTCAAGACAGCCTGAAAGAAAATCAACTAGAGAATGTGAATAATCCCGCAGCTGCTCAGCAAAATGCAGTTAAAGCTCCAGCTTTCTTACAAGAGATGGCTTCCAGTAATTTAGAGAAATAAAGTAAATTAAATGCTCTCAAATCAGACTAAAATAAATAAAATATTGAAGTATATCAAATCAAATAACAAACGACTAGAAAATGGAAGAAACTTTAAATAGCTATGTAGATGAACTGATAAAACTACAAAAATCAGAGATCAAAATGAAGGAAAGCCTGGCTAAGTATGATGCTGCTCAAGAAGAGATATTTCAAAAATGATAGAGTTATAGGACAGAGCAGCAGAGAAAACCCTGTGATTTTCTGCTGTATCAGAGTAAGAGGAAGGAGCAGACTGAATTAATTTTATGAAAGCACAAATAATTAACTGGACTGGTATTCCACAGCAGGATTTGTTAGTTAATTGAAAGGGTACATTGTGTGTATGCTCCAAACCTGACCATAACAAAGCAGCCAAGACCTGATTAGATAATAACATGAAATCATACCAGTGAAAGAGATGATCCTGACAAAAATGTGGCAGAAGGGCAAAGTATTAAAAATTGGAGACAGTGGAGTGAGACACATTATTATTTATTGTACACCAGGCAGAAGGGAAGCAAATTTATTCCAGCTATCAGGGAATGTTAAGAGGCAGGTCTGAGTTTTAATCTGTCATACCCATCTGTCTTCAGACTATTTTTCCTAAAGGAATAAAGTCATTTTATGATGCAGAATAGGCTAAGGAGGAAATACAAAAGTTTGTCCAAGAAAAGGCGAGCCATCAAAAAGATGGGGACTCTGCTTTTCATTCTTCTGATAATAAAGCTCAAAGAGAGACTTTGGAAAATTAGAAAAGGTTTCATTGGCAAAGGAAAATGCTTGAGAGTCAGAAAAGCACAGGAGATGACTAGAAGAATCAGGAACACATTGGGCTTGAACCAGAGTCTGGGGTTGGGAAATGGAGATGAACAGGAAAAAGACCAAGAACATTGAAATTAGTGAATAAATGTGTGACTAGAAAGCATCAGTCATATTTGTGAAATATGGTTTTATAAGAAAATGTGGCTTTGAAAGACTGGACTTTTGTTGCTTCTCTTTTGCCTGGTGTACAGTAAACTTGTGGAAGCACTGAAAGGCATATATCCCACTTCATGTCATTAATGTTTGGAAGGGGCACTTAAAGGAAAAAAAAAGTAAGTGTAAGTAAACTATTTTTGTTCTTAACATTATTTGTATAAAACATCTCATGATATATATTGTACATTATACAGTAAAGCAGTTTCAGTGATTGTTGCAAGTAATAAAGAAAATAAAGTAAGTACTTTTTCCTTTGTTAATTTTAAGAAATGTAGGCATTAAAATGTAAACAGAAAAGAAGGGCTGGACAAAATGAATGTTTAAGTTAAAAGACTGTAATCTTAGGCTATTGGGGTGGGGGATGAGGTGTAAATGTACACCTATTATAATATATGTAGAGATGAGATGTTGTCTTTTATTTTTGCAAAAGTGAATATGTGGATTAATGCCCTTGTCTTAATGTAATAACAGTTTTTTTTTCTCAAGTGATTGGGGCTTAAAAACAAGTGACGACTGTGAAATGTAACAAATAGTTATCCTTTGGCAAATAAATGTTCAAAGTGAGTTGAGAAGTCTGGAGCTGAGGCCAGCTGTACATTATGTTCCTATGTTTCCATGGAAAGAAGCTGAGAACAAGTGACAGTAATAAATATTGAGATGTCTGGACATTGTTTACTGAGAGAAATATATAATTAAAAGGTGCAATAGCAAGCAGATTGCTGAAGAATAAAGTTCACAATTATTGGAAATGAATAAGAGATAGCAGCTTTTCTGGTAGCTAAATTCTCAATGCATTTACTACAACAGTGTATAGTTTTATTTAAAAATAGTACACAGTTTTAAGGTTAAAAGTTAATGTTTTCTGAAAGCATACAAGCTTTTTTCACATCTGGCAGGGGAATAAAGATAAGAGTAGTCAACAATTAGTGTAAGTAGAAGCACAGGCTATAGCATGTGACTTAGCATGGATAACCTTGATTTTAGTTTAGGTAATGCCTGTGGATGCAGCTGTCAATTTGGAACAATTGTTCCTATCAGGAGGCTTAAGATTCATTACCTTTAAAATGTGCATAGCTTTGTGAATTTGTTTTAAGTCAATAGGTTCTGGGGATGTTCTGATGGTAGTTTTGTGTTTGTTTGAGGGTTTTCATTAAAAGAAAAAGTCTTGCAAAATGTTCAAATTAAGATGAAAAAATGTAAACACTACTGGCTGCATGTAACACAAATGTTTAAAAACTGTCATATATAACAAGTGGGAATAATAACTTCTTATCATAATGGCTGCACTATGCATTTTATTGTGGAACATGAAAGGCCTCACAGGTATAGACAAAAATGTAAGGATATTTCATTATATTAAGAAATGCAGAGTGCAAACAGCAATGCTATAGGAAATACATTTGGATAGAAGTGTGCATGTGAATTTGATAAATAAATGATTTCAGCTTTGATATTCATCAGAGTATCCAGGGCAAAGGAAAGGGAAGCGCATATACCAATTGCTAGAGGAACTCCAATAGTAATAGAAGGAGGGAAAAAAGATAATAATGGTAGAGTTGTAGAGTACAAAGCTACTGGCAAGGGAAAAATATTACACTGGCATACATTTATATTGCATCCAAAACTGCTATTATGGAGTTTAAGAACATTTTGGGAGAAATAATCAGCTTTCTGTATGGAATATTAATTATAGGTGGGGACTGGAACTTGAATTGCAATAGTGATGATGCATCTGGGGACCTAGAAGGGAAAATATAACACAGTAGATTTCCAAAGAAATTTATGAAAATATTTGGTAAGGAATACATGAATTCAGTAGTAGGAACTCAGAGAATTTGTATATCATTCCCTATTGTACACTAATTGGGCTAGACTAGACAGAAATTACATTTCACAGGAACATGTGCATTTAACTGAAAGCTTCGACACATATCCAACAGGGGCGGCTCATGCTATAGGACTGTGGGACTGCAGTCCTGCCACTTGTAAAATGGGTCCCCCCACCTGTGCATAAAATAAAGTCCCCAGTCCCCCCACCGTCCACCGTAGAATATATAAAAATAAAAAAAATCTCTGACTCCACGCACGCGTGCTTAGTTTCCTGGCTGCTGTGTTAGGCAGACCAGAACTCCAAGCATGCATGCTCAGGCATTCCTGAGCTCTAGACTGCTCAGTTTGGCAGTCTGGATAGGGAAGGGAGTTAACTCCACCCTTCCAACCCAGAGATCTGTGGGGTGACGACCGCACAAACTGGAATGTCACCGGACTGCATCGCCCGCAGGCTGGACCAATAGCAGGAGGCTCCAGCCTCCTCACATCTTGCGGGAGACAGAGACCACAGCATGTGCAGGCTAGTATGGAGGACAGGACAGGATCGCATTTGTGCAGGCCAGTATGGAGGACCGATCAGGGAAAACAGTGGGAGACCACAGCTGCAAAGTACAGGATTGCTGTATGGAGGACCAGTCGGGGAAACAGTATCGCATGCATGGCTGTTCTGAAGACAGGTAGGTGGTGTGTGTGTTGCAGTGTACAGGATCGCATGCATGGCCGTTCTAGAGACAGGTGTGTGCGTGTGTGTGTGTGTGTGTGTGTGTGTGTGTGTGTGTGTGTGTGTGTGTGTGTGTGTGTGTGAGAAATGCCCCAGTTGCTTCATGGTGGTGGGTAGAGAATAAGGCTTGAGCCCTGTACCTTGGGCCCAAGTGACAAGAGCCTGAATTCCCTACCCACCACCATTTCTAAAACATTTGCAGATTTTTGCCTCATATGTGTTTTGTTCCTCATATAATCTGTGATTTCTGTATTTTTGTTACTTAAAAAAGACAGTAGTGCAGTGGTGCAATGGTAGCAGTGTTGTCTGACAGCTATGGGTTGTCTGGTTTGATTCTTGGCTGGGGTGCCTTCTGTGTGGAGTCTGCATGTCCTCCGTGTGTTTGTGTGGGTTTGCTCTGGTGTCCTCAGTGGATATTTGTCCCTATTTTTTGGACTGTATTCCCTCATTATTGGCTTTGTCCAGGTTTTTTGTGCCAAGGTTGGGAGCTATGGTGATAACTGAACTCACTGAATATATTTGGGGAGCTGTATTCCCCAGTTATTGACTTTGTTCAGGTGTTTTGTGCTAAGATGTTGACAGCTATGGTGAGAACTGAATTCACTAAATGGTAGCCATTTAAGTTTCAGTCTTCCTTTCTTTCATAAAAATAGATGATTTGGCATAGTGGTATGTTGCTCTGGCTGTTTTGCACAGGGACCTGGGTTCAATACTTGGCAGTCAAATGTATGGTGGTAACACAGCATTTTATTCTAGCAACTTTCCAACATATTATACAAGCAATGTTTAAAATGTGTCCCTGGTTTTTGGGCTCTCCACCCCCCCAAATAAATTTTGACTTTGTCCAGATTTCTTGTGCTGCAAAGTTCAGAGATACAGCTGAGTGTCGAGTAGATTTTACAAGGAGCTGAGAGATGCAGGGGAACAAAAGTTTAATGCTGCTTATGCCCGGTCGGCTTACATTGTAAATAGCACAACAGGTAGTGTACTTGCTTTTGATGCAGAAGACTGTGGGTTGTACTCCCACAGTAGGTAGATCCATTGCTGATACTGCACTCTGTTGTAAAGGGGATGGATGCTGCAGTCCTCTTTGGCGAAGATATCTAGTAACTATGAACTTAACAGTTTGCTATCCATTCCCTATTGCGATATTAATAGCATTATAATTTTTTTAATGCAACATAAGCAATTTATTCCTCAAGGGCAACAGGCACTTTATTTGTAGATGAAACAATGACATATAAAGTTGTTTGCTAGCAGTAACTTCTTCATTAGTTAACAGATTTCTTTAATATGGAATTATTTAGATGGCTTTTACTTTTTCAGAGATCATGCATATTTACTGATACTGGTGGACTGTTGAAGTTTGAGTAGACTTTTATGATGGAAATGTTCTGAATTGGGCAGTTCAACTGTACTGTATTGTACAAGGAATATAATTTAACACAGTCAGGAAGGTGAATCAAAGAGCATGTGTATGTTTCTTGTTCAAGGGGCCTATGATTTGAAAACAGCCCAGAATTAATCTTTATCTACCACTGGCAAAATGTATTTTCTTTGAATGTGGGTTTCAATGCTGTTTCAATGAATGTGAGTTTCAAGGGTCGAGAAGTTTTAAGTCTATTTTCATTGTGAGACTGCATTGCTTTGTTTAGCAGATATCTATTAGGGTTTATGCTGTAAAATATAAAATAAAACTTTCAAATGAAATCCATATCATCGCAGAAGTAAAGCAGCATGCACATTACAGTGTTTATGGCAAATGGGGCGAAATAACCAAGGAATGGGACACTGGAATGGCTGCAGGGGGGATGCTCCATCCGACCATGATTTTATGAGGGGGGGAAGGACAGCAAACTCAGACTGCCCCGGCTGAACTATACCTCTCAACTGTCCAGAATTTTGCAGAATGAATAGATTTTTGCTTCTTATTTTTGGTTTGTTCCTCATAAGATCTGTGGTTTTCTGCCAAATCATTTAGGAATGAAGTCACTAAATAATGACAGACATTGAGTTTCAGACGTCGTAACCTTCAGAAAAATGCATGCTAAAGCAAGACCTGTTATTCTATCAAGTGTCTTAAGTTTATACAAGAGCAATTTTTAGTACTGTTTGCATGGTCCCCCAATATATTTGACCTTGTCCAGATTTCCTGTATTAAGAGGTTGAGAGGTACGTGCAAATAAATCGCTTTATAGAATTAGGAATATTCAAATCTCTCAACTGTCCCCAATTTTGGCACAAAATGTTGCTCTCCCCCTAATAATCCCTCTGCAAAATGGCAATTTTGGAAGAAAATGTGGAGGGTTTACAATAATAAATAACTGTAATGATCAGAGTTATAGATTACTTTTATTTCAGAAATGCATGTAGATGATCTTATTTTGTCAGCTGCTCAAGTTAACAGTACTAATTTTAAAAAGGTGTCCCTTCTTTGACAGGTTTCCAGCTGTATTGTGTGGCAATTTTATATTTTTGCATAATATTTTTGGTCTGTTTTTCATAAGATTGTGGTTTTCTGGCAAATTAGTAGCAAATCATTAAAGACTGAAGTTAGAAAATAATGGCAGACGTTTGAGTTTCAGATTTCATACCTTCAAAAATTCATACTAATGCAAGACCTACTACTATTCTATTATCTTTCTAAGTTTTAAGAGCAATATTTAAACATTGTCTTTATTTTCGGGCCTGTGTCCCACTTCTATGTATGGTTTTGTCCAGATTTCTTGCTCTGAGGTTGAGAGGTATGAGTGTCAGAGCCATCACCGTCAGCCAGAGACATTTCAAACTGTGATCTACTTGTTGCACCCCACTACCCATTGTAGTGACTCTGGATGTGTCCAAGCAAGGCAAGGAGCAGTTATGCAGTGTAAGTGTGCAGAGTATTCCCCCATCCAAGGTAGACCACAAGTACGACAGTGGCTTTTCATCTGTCCTTGATTTTGCAGAATGTTCTGGTTTTCTGTCATATTTTTATACTGTTAATTTATGCTTCTTATTATTCAGAAAATGCATGCTGTTGCAGTGCCCTCTTGCTCTGTATTAAAGTAGCAATGCTTTATTGACCATCAGGTAAGCGTGTCAGAGATTGTAAGATGCAAGTAAGCTTTAATAAGCATACTGTTAAAGAATTATCAAGATTGAAAGCCTTTTCATTGTTGCCATGCAGAGAATATTTACATAACTAGATAACGTATAAGCCTTAGGTATTGAAATGCATATGACAGTATTTGAAATAAAGGACAGGATTACAGTATTTTCAGAAGCTCATTACATTTGTTGGAGACTTGCAATTATCTTTGCAGGTTTTACCCGTAAACTAAACAGAATGCCAATCTGTCATATGTGGTCCACAACTTGTGCAGTAATCCTTTAAGCAGTTTATCTTGAGCTTGTTTCCTGTTCGCTGTTCATTTTTTACTTTGTTCATGTGTTCCCCATGAAACAAGTAGATAGTTGTTGTCAGGCAGCAGATCTTTTTTGGATAAAAAACATTTTTACAAATGGGGGTATCACAGAGATTGCTACTTTCAGCATGTTACTTGGTAATTTTATAAAGCTGAATATAAATTATAATTAGAACTGCAGTGCAAGGAGAAGTGGTTTGAGCTGAGTGCTGCTTGTTTTATTTTATACTTGATTTTGACTGGCATTCCAGTAATGTATTTAAAAAGCAATTTATTTTTTCATGTCTCACAACTTTTGTGTTTCCAGCTAGATATTAAGTAAGTTGTCATGTAGTCAATGCATTGAAATATTTTTTTCTTCTACACTTCATTTTGTCTTGATTGGACTCTCGTAATGATGGTTTGGCACCCAGGGCAGCGTACTTAATTAAAGTTCCAGTTGTTGTGATTTTGAGCATAACTCCACCCCTTTCTAGTTGGCCACACCCATTCAGCAGCCCCCCTTTAATTTGAAGTCACCAGCCACCACTGATATCCAATAACTATTTCAGATCATGCACTAACAATAACTAAGATAAAAATGTGGTGTAATGAAGTAGATGAGACACTGGTCCATCCCAACTTGCCTGTTAAAAAGAGACGAACTTAAGGAATGGGTATTGGAAATTATTCAAAAGTTATTAGGGAAGACAGAAATTTATTCACAAGATATAGCTTTTATGTGGGATAAAATGAAAGTGGAGTTTAAAGTAAGGTAGAAATAATAGAACAAGAAGGATGATTAAGAAGTAACAGGAATTATTTAGAGGGTCTGACAAAGGTTAAAGTATTACAGAATAAGGGGAATTTTACAGAATAAGAAGTGCAACTGCAGGGTTGGTAAAGAGAAAAAAGTAGTATCTGAATAATATGCATGACATTAGAATAATTGCTGTTAAGCAACCGTTTTTGATAATACAGTACAGTTGTGTAAAATCTTACCGTAAGAGTAGATGTCCTTCTCTTCACTGTTGCAGTATTCTAAGTAGAAAGGATCTCACTCCCAGGGCAGCCCAACACTTGGCCAGTATGCAAAAGCTTAAAAAGATTTTGTATGTGCCCTATGTCACATTTATATTTCCTACACATAACGTAGGGCATACAATAGATGTACAGATGCAACTACCCAGAACTGAATTGCCCCAGAAGAGAACAGCCTCCATAAGTTGGAGGAGTCCATGCACATCCAGAAGGAAAAAATGCAGAGCAAACAAGAGAAGGTAGAAGGAAGCGAATACTGCAACAGTGAAGAGTAGGACATCTACTGTTATGGTAAGATTTTACAGAACTGTACTATATCCTTCTATATCACTATTGCAGTATTCTGCATTGAAGGGGAGTAAAAAAGCTCAAGAAACAGAATGGAGATGGAAGGCTGAGAAGAGCCCTCAACAAACCTACATAAAATAGTTTCAGCAAAACTTGCTCTGGCCCTAGAAATGATATCCAACTTATAATGCTTAGTAAAGGCATGGACAGAAGACCAAGTAGGAGTTTCAATGTTCAAATGACAAATTCACCAACGTAACAGGTACAAGCAAGCAAAATCTGAGGGTAATGCTACTCAATGCTAGAAGTCTAAACCTCAAAATGCACTCACTTGAGGCACTCCTTAAAATGGAGAGCATTAACATCTGTGCAGTGACAGAGACCTGGTTGAAAGCTCCAGAGAGCACCCCTGCATTACCAGGCTTCAATTCATACCACACCTTTCAGCCACCTAACCCAGAAAGAAGCACTAGAGGTGGAGGTGTGTCCATATTCATTAAGGATATCCACACCTCCAGGCTAGTTGCACAGCATAATGCATCCAAGATTATCCAAGTGCAACTAACTGTGGGCAAGACTGCAATCCAAATTGTAGCTTGCTACAGACCCCCCACCATGCCCCAGGATTCACACTCCTCATTTCTTGATACACTGGAAAGTATTAGGGTACAACCCAACACCTAAATAATGGGCGATTTCAACTACCCCACCATTAACTGGGAAAACTACTCATGTACCAACTCTTTTGCTCAACGTTTTCTAGAATTCATAAATTCCAACGCCTTGGATCAACTTATTCACACCCCCACCAGGGGCAGCAATATCCTAGACCTGGTCATTACCAACATGGGAAACCGGTGTTCCACACCAGAGGTCAATTCCTCGTTGGTCTGATCCGACCACAAGCTAATCAGCCTAGACATCCACATCCCTCCCCCACCCCCAATTAGGGAAACCATCGTAAGAAACTTCTCCAAAGCCAACTTCACACTTTTTAAGACAGAAGTGGCAAACTTCATGACACCCATGCAGATGGACAATAGAGGTATAGGTTCATAGGTTCATACTAGGCTATCTGCCCTAGGGCATTTATAAGCCTAGCCAGAGTGTGTGTGGCTTTCGCCACCCCTTGGAATGAGAATACTATGCCCATTTAGGGTTTAGTTTACTGTGCCTCTGTCTAGTAGTGACACAGAGATGACCCCCGGGGTAAACCTACGGTCTCCCATCCACTCATCAAGATTTCTCTTGAAGAGAGTCAGTGAGGGACTCTGCCTAACATGGACTGGGATTCTGTTCCAGAGTGTAGGGAGCCTCTGGGTTATGAATCTGTCCCTCCAGCATGTCCTATTTATTTCTGTGTTGAGGTTCAAATCTCTCGCTCTCGTGGCTCTGGTGGATTTGGATTTTCTGAGGTGGAGCATGTCCATTAATTCTGGATTGGACATGGCCTTATACGTCAGGCGTAGATCGCCTCTGAGTAGGCGGTATGTGACTGAATAGAGCTGGAGTTTCTTCAGCTGGGCAGCATATGACACATGTTTGAGACCCTTGATCCTCTTGGTGAGGTACTTTTGGGGTCTTTCTAGCTGCTGCAGGTGTCGGGTAAGGTACATTCCAAATGGGGCTTTGTACTCAATTTTGGGCCTGATAAGGGAAGAGTATAGGGGCACAATGACCTCTTTTGATCTAGATGTGAGTCCTTTCATGATAAGGTGGGTAATATAGAAGGTCTTCCTAACCACCTTGGCAATGCGAGTGTCAAATGAGAGGTTACTGTCAACTTGGGTCCCTAGGTCCCTGATTACTTCTTCCGTACTTAATGGATTACCACCTATGTGGTAATTTGTGGGTACTTTGTTTTTCCCAAAGGGTATGACTATACATTTTTTGGCGTTCAGTTTAAGGCCATGGCTCTGGCACCAGTTATCTGTTTCTATGAGGCCTTTCTGAATGATGCTTGTGTCCGCTGGAGTATCAGTTATAGCGCCCAGTTTGCAGTCATCTGTGAACTTTGTCAGCCACAATCCTCCTATGTTTCCTTGCACCTCAGAAAAATAAATGCCGAACAAGAGGGATCCCAGGACCGAGCCCTGTGGGACACCGATTGTGACTGGCTTAGAGTCTGACATGGCTCCAGCAATTCTGACCTTGTGGGTTCTGTCCTTGAGCCAGTTTGCAACCCATCTTATGACACATGGGTTTACATTTAAGCTGGTGAGCTTGTCTATGATGCCAGAGTGGGGTATTGTGTCGAAGGCTTTTGCAAGATCAAGGTAGGCTGTGTGAACTGCCTTACCATCAAAATGGCCTTAGTGACTGTTTCAAAAAAGTCGACCAGGTTCAAAAGGCAGGATCTGCCCTTGACAAAGCTGAATTGGGTAGGATCCAGTGTCTGTAGGTCGCCAATGTCTTTGTTTATGAGTTCCATAATGATCCTCTCCATAGCTTTGCAGACCAGGCTCGTCAAGCTTATGGGGTGGTAATTTCCAGGGTCCATAGAAGCACCTCCTTTGTGGAGTGGGACCACTGTTGCTGTACGCCATTCTTTGGGTACGTATCCTGTAGTAAGGCTAAGATTAAACAGCAGCCTTATGTGCGGGTTTAGTTCCTCTTGGAGTTCATGTAGCACGCAACCCGGGACACCGTCTGGTCCCATTGATGCTGTGTTTTTAGCTTTGGAGAGGGCGTCTCTCACCTGGGCAGCTGAGATGTCAGGGAGGCTACACTCTGCTGGGATAGATATTTCTCCTTTTGGGGGGGGAGGGGGGGGATTTGCACTGAACCTGTCTGCCAGTATGTTGGCAATGTCTGTGGGTTCAGTGTATTTTTTGTCATTTTGGACTAACTCTGAGCATATCTGGGAGTTTCCACCCAGGTTTCTAACATAACTAAAGAAGGCCTTGTGATTGTCTTTAGTGTCTTTTGCGATTTTTCTCTCAGAGTTTGCCTTGGATGATTTTATGAGTGATCGTAGTTTTTTGCTAGTACTGATCAGAGATGCCTTCCCTTTTGGAGATTTTGCTCTGTCATGTAGTAGCTTCCTCCTGTTGTAAAGCTTGTTAATGGCTGGGGTCCACCAGACAGGACGCCTGCCTTTGGGGGAATGGGTCTTGGTTTTATTTGGGATTGCATGATCCATGCATTCTTGAAGGTGTCCATAGAAAGCATTTATAAAGGATTCAGCGGTGTGGGCTGTGGTTTCCACTGGCCCAGGGGCTTTGAAGGATACCACTTCAGTCTTAAGAAGTATGAAGTCAGCTTTTGAGAAATTCTTCACTGTGGTCTTTTGTGCTGGGGGTGGGGGCGGGATGTGGATTTCCAGTGAGATTAATTTATGGTCTGATCTCACCAATGAGGTGTATACATCCGGTGTGGAGCATTGTGTCCCCATGTTAGTGATGATCAGGTCTAGTATATTATCTACTCTTGTGGGGGTGGTGACTAGTTGTTCCATCGCATTTAAGTTTATGAATTCTAGGAACCTTTGGGCTAGGGTGTTGGGGCTTGAGTAATGCTCCCAGTCTATGTTTGGATGGTTGAAGTCTCCCAATATGATGGTATTTGGAGAGACATTCATACTCTCCAGTGTCTTCAGGAAGGCTGAGTGGGGTTCCTGAGCTTGAGAGGGTGGTCTGTAGCATGCTACAAACAGTAGGGCAGTTTTGTCTGTAGTTAGTTGCACATGGATGGTCTCCGATGCTTCGTGCATTGCCACTAACCTGGAGGTGTGGGTATCTTTAATGAATATGGATGCTCCCCCTCCTTTTGTGGTTCGGTCCAAGTTTTGAGGCCGAAAAGCATGATATGAGGTATAACCTGGTAGTGCTGGGGTGCTCTCAGGAGCCTTGAACCAGGTTTCAGTCACTGCACAGACATCGATGTTCTCCATACTGAGGAGGGCTTCGAGAGCGTGCATCTTGAGGTTTAGACTTCTGGCGTTGAGCAGCATTACCCTTAGTTTTTTTCCACTTGTGTTTTCTAGGGAGGTGGGTTTGTCTTTTGAGCCTTGCCTAAAAAAGGCACTATGGGGGTGGCAAGAGCCTTGGCCAATATCCGGAAGCCCAGGGGTGACAGGTGCAAGCCGTCCCTTGCGAAGCAGCGTGGCTTGTCAAGCATGTCATCCCAAGCAGACAGACATTGGATCCCCTTAGAATGACACCAGTAATTGAGCCAATTGTTAAAGCTGATCATTTTGTCTTTGTACTGTGGCATCATTCTTGGTGAGGGTAAGATGCTGCTCAGGGTCAGTGTCATACCAGCCTGGGCTACATAATCAGAGAGCTCCTCTATGTCTCTTTTCATGTAGTCCAGGGAGGTACGTCTTAGGTCATTCACACAGGCATGGACAATGACGGAGTCATATTTGTACTTGCTTTGGAGTGACCTGAGTGCTTGTGTTATGTGGCGGATTCTAGCGCCCGACAGGCAGCTTACTGTAACCTTTTCCTTGTTCAGTTTGGTGAGTGGGACGTCAGTGTGTCTGACTATGGAGTCACCTATTACAAGTGTATCAGGCATGTTGTTTGGCCTTAAGGGCTGTGACTGTTTGGCACACTGACTTTGTGAACTATGTGTTGCATGTGTTATGTTTTGAGGTAGTGGTTGCTTGGATGTCTGCTTTGGAGGCCTCTGTTGTTTTGGTAGATTTCTAATTAGAGCCTCCAAGTATGTTTTTGTGTGTTTATGTGTTTGGTTTGCAGTTGTGATAGGTCTATGTGAGACTGGGTTTGTGGTGTGTGTGGTTACCTTCTCCTCCTGACTGTTTTTGCCAGTACTGAGTCGAGGGAGCTCACCCTCCAGTTTGGCTATATAGTTGCATCTCTCACATATATTTGTATTTGTTGGGAGGAGGAGAGGGTTGTCTGTGTACATGAGGCAGTTGTAACATTGCCTCAAGATTCCCAGATTCACCAGCTGAACTGGAGAGGACGCCAGTAACTGACCCTTCGACATGCTAGAATAGTGTAAGGGATTGCTGTGTAACTGAGTCAGAAAGGACCTATAGGGAAATGGGTACTCAAGGGGATTGTAGGTGGATATAGTGCTGTCTTTTTGTTTAAGAGTGCTTTACCTGTGTAAAAATGCTTTAGGAGCAAGTGCTGGGCTTTACTGATAGAGAATAGACTGTTTAGATTGAAGGTAGAGCAGTTCTAAGGGAAAAACTGAAGAGCAGACTTAGCGGAGCCAGAAATAGTTTAAACTTGAATAACCGGTGCTGCCCGATGCTGCGCTATGCGCAACTTCGCGCAAAGTCGCTCAAAAGCTCGCTAAAGCGGGCTTTATAGCAGGGGGTTAGAAAGAGCTAAGAAATGGCCCAAAACGGCCAATAAACTACAAGTTGCTGGGCTGGAACCACTCCTTTAGGGACAAATAGGCTGCTCAGTGCTCCCCACTCCCACTGGTGAACAAAGAAGCTTCCTCCTATCCAAATAAGGAATGGACAACACAGGAACTATGACACAGCCCAGAGATCAGCAAAATCTGAAGACTGAACTATTCTAGGTCAGTAAAGGCGGGAAAACAAGGATATATATATATATTTTTTTTTTTCACAAACAGATAGAAAATAGGTACAGTAACAAACAGTAAATGCTTTAAATCGGCTAGCTCACTTGAGTGTGTAGCCTACCAGTTAATTTAAGCAAAAAACAAACTTTTAAAGTGCAAAACAGTTTAGAAACAAACAGAAATACAGTGTATCAACTTGCAGAGCTAGTTTAGTAATAAAAATTCGCTTTTTAGGCAAAATACAGCAGTCGAAAATAGAAAGCCAGAAAAAAATACTTATAAATCAATGGAAAGTCACTCTTCCACTCTCTGCTGCTTGTAGAACTCTGCAGGACACCACGAGGAGCTGTGCTGAGTCTTATACAAGCACAAAAGTGGGCTTTATAGCAGGGGGTTAGAAAGAGCTAGGAAATTGCCCAAAACGGCCAATAAACTACAAGTTGCTGGGCTGGAACCACTCCTTTAGGGACAAATAGGCTGCTCAGTGCTCCCCACTCCCACTGGTGAACAAAGAAGCTTCCTCCTATCCAAATAAGGAATGGACAACACAGGAACTATGACAGCCCAGAGATCAGCAAAATCTGAAGACTGGACTATTCTAGTTCAGTAAAGGTGGGAAAACAAGGATATATATATATATTTTTTTTTCACAAACAGATAGAAAATAGATACAGTAACAAACAGTAAATGCTTTAAATCGGCTCGCGCACTTGAGTGTGTAGCCTCCAGGTAATTTAAGCAAAAAACAAACTTTTAAAGTGCAAAACAGTTAGAAACAAACAGAAATACAATGTATCAACTTGCAGAGCTAGTTTAGTAATAAAAATTTGCTTTTTAGGCAAAATACAGCAGTCGAAAATAGAAAGCCAGAAAAAATACTTATAAATCAATGGAAAGTCACTCTTCCACTCTCTGCTGCTTGTAGAACTCTGCAGGACACCACGAGGAGCTGTGCTGAGTCGTACACAAGCGCAAAAGCGGGCTTTATAGCAGGGGGTTAGAAAGAGCTAGGAAATGGCCCAAAATGGCCAATAAACTACAAGTTGCTGGGTTGGAACCACTCCTTTAGGGACAAATAGGCTGCTCAGTGCTCCCCACTCCCACTGGTGAACAAAGAAGCTTCCTCCTATCCAAATAAGGAATGGACAACACAGGAACTATGACACAGCCCAGAGATCAGCAAAATCTGAAGACTGGACTATTCTAGTTCAGTAAAGGCGGGAAAACAAGGATATTTTTTGTTTTTTTTTCACAAACAGATAGAAAATAGATACAGTAGCAAACAGTAAATGCTTTAAATCGGCTAGCGCACTTGAGTGTGTAGCCTACCAGTTAATTTAAGCAAAAAACAAACTTTTAAAGTGCAAAACAGTTTAGAAACAAACAGAAATACAGTGTATCAACTTGCAGAGCTAGTTTAGTAATAAAAATTTGCTTTTTAGGCAAAATACAGCAGTCGAAAATAGAAAGCCAGAAAAAATACTTATAAATCAATGGAAAGTCACTCTTCCACTTTCTGTTGCTTGTAGAACTCTGCAGGACACCACGAGGAGCTGTGCTGAGTCGTATACAAGCGCAAAAGCGTGCTAAAGCGGGCTTTATAGCAGGGGATGACTGCCAAATCCTACACAAATGCACTTTATAAGCACATACACGAGTGTATGGATCATGCTATCCCTAATAGAACCAAGATGTTATCCTCCAAAAAAAGGAAGCAAATCTGGTGGTCCTCTGCCATAAACAAACTCTACAACAGAAGAAAGAAACTGTTGCAAAAAAGAGTAAAATCCCATGACTGGAGGAACTCCCTGGTCAACCTCAGTAAGAAGCTGTGATCCCTCATAAAATCCTCCAAAGCTAGTTACGAGAACAAAATTGCCACTGACTCTAAAGACAACCACAAAGCATTCTATAGCTATGTCAAGAATCTAAATGGGAACACTCAGATCTGCTCTGAGTTACAGCACAATGGCACTAAATATACAGAACCAACTGATATTGCCAACATCCTAGCAGATAGGTTCAGTGCTAACTTTACCCCCTCTCACCCCCTAGAGGGCCCATCTCTATACCGGAAGAATGCAAAGTTCCTATAATCATGGCTGCACAGGTAAAAAACACACTCTCCAAAGCCAAGAACACAGCATCCATGGGACCTGACAATATCCCAGGCTGCGTTCTACACGAACTACAGAATGAACTGGCACCCTACCTAAGTACCATGTTCAATCATAGCCTCACCTCAGGCTTTGTACCTACTGAATGGTGCACCGCGACGGTTATCCCACTCCACGAAGGGGGAGCCACAACGGACCCCGGGAACTACTGCCCCATTAGCCTGACGAGCCTGGTCTGCAAGGCCATGGAACGTATCATCGTGGAACTCATAAACAAAGACACTGGTAATCTCCAAACTCTGGACCCTACCCAGTTTGGATTTGTAAAAGGCAGATCATGTCTCCTAAACCTGATTGACTTCTTTGAAGCAGTCACCAAAGCCATAGATGAGGGTAAAATGGTTCACACAGCTTATCTAAATCTCACCAAGGCTTTCGACACCATCCTCCACTCTGGAATTATAGATAAGCTCACTAAACTAGGTATAAATCCCTATGTCACAAGATGGGTTGCCAACTGGCTCACGGACAGAACCCACACTGTGAAAGTAGCGGATTCCAAATCCGACATCAGACCAGTGACAAGTGGAGTACCACAGGGTTCAGTCCTGGGTCCTCTCCTGTTTGGTATCTACTTTTCTGAAGTGCAGGCCAACACAGAATGTCTTTGGCTAACAAATTTTGCAGATGACTGTAAACTAGGAGCCATAATCGAAACTCCTAACGATGTGGACAAACTACAACAGGGCCTCACTGAGACAGATACCTGGTGTCAAAGCCATGGCCTGAAGCTCAATGCCAAAAAGTGTATTGTCATCCCGTTTGGTAAAAACTCTGTACCCATGAACTACCACATAGCTGGTAGTCTACTTAATGCCGAAAATGTGATAAGAGACCTTGGGACACAGGTGGACAGTAGTCTCGCCTTTGATAATCACATCGCCACAGTGGTCAGGAAATACTTCTATGTGGCTCATCTCATCACAAAAGGATTCTCATCCAGAAAAAAAGAGGTCATTGTTCCCCTCTACTCATCACTCATTAGACCCATTATAGAGTACAACGCTCCTTTTGGTATGTACCTCACAAGACATCTACAACAACTGGACCGCAGAGATACCTCACAAAGAGGATTACTGGCCTCAAACAGATGTCCTATGCAGACCGTCTCAAAAAACTACAGCTTTACTCCATCGCATATCGCCTACTCAGGGGCGATCTCTGCCTAACATACAAAGCTATGTCAAACCCGGAGCTGCTGGACATGCTCCACTTAAAGAAATCCTAATCCCTCCGAGCTACACGCTCTAGGGACCTAAACCTTGTCACCACAATAAACAGAACATGCTGGAGGGATAGATTCCTGTCCCAGAGACTTCCCATACTCTGGAACAGACTACCTATCTATGTCAAACAGAGCTCCTCATTGGCACTCTTCAAGAAAAATCTTGATGACTGGATGGTAAATGGGAAATTCACCCCAGGGATCACTTCTGTGGCTCTGCTTGACAGGGGCACAGGAAAATAATTTTCTTGGGTGGCGAAAGCCAGGGTACATTTTATGGCTAGGCTTGTATGGGCCAGAGACTTCCCATACTCTGGAATAGACTACCTATGTCAAACAGAGCTCCTCATTAGCACTTTTCAAGAAAAATCTTGATGATTGGATGGTAAATGGGAAATTCACCCCGGGGATCACTTCTGTGGCTCTGCTCGACAGGGGCACAGGAAAATAATTCTCTTGGGTGGCGAAAGCCAGGGTACATTTTTTGGCTAGGCTTGTATGGGCCCTAGGGCCGATAGCCTAGTACCTACCTATGAACCTATGAGCAAGCCTCACCATATTTATCCCAAGTTGCCCCAGTTGTCTTTGGTTAGGTGAGTGAAGTTCACAGAGATAAGGGTCTATGGTAGTTAATAACAACTTGAATTGTCCAGGGGGGACATGGGCACCATCCCAGGAGTGAATTTGCGGTCACCCATCAATTGATCTCGGTTGTGTTTGAAGAGGGTCAGTGAGGGGCTCTGTTTCACATGAATTGGAAGCTTGTTCCAGAGAAGTGGCAGTCTCTGGGAAATGTATATCTCTCTGGTATGCCCTAAAAGAATACAGTCATAGGTGATTACTACGCTAATGATCCACTGGGGGCCTTTTAAATCAAGCCTTTTCTTCCCTGTACCTTATATCTGTAAGGTAAATATCTTAATCATTATACCAGCCTGTATGTACAATTCTTTGGATTCTGCTTGGAGTATAAGAATACCTATGCAAACACTTCCAAGCAAAGATTCTAAATCTTCCAGATTTTGTTAGATATTTGAGAGCCGTGCATATCTACCCCCATTATTTTTTTGTGAATTGCATATCCAGTCTCTCTTCCCAATCCTTTTTAGCCTCCTTTGATTGATTCCTATAGTTATTATGCAATATTTTATATGCCCTACTAATTATTCTTTTTTTAACAGCAGCTTCTGTTTTTTCATAATGAGTGACAACGACTTAGGGTCCTGTATGTGTGTGTGTGTGTGTGTGTGTGTGTGTGTGTGTGTGTGTGTGTGTGTGTGTGTGTGTTTATATATATATATATATATATATATACACACACACACACAATATTTGCATCTGTTGCACTTTCTCATCCTTTACCTTTTGTTGACAACAATCCAATTTTATTTATTTATTTTTTATTTTTTATTAATTATATATGGATAAAAGCACTTAGATGTAATGTGATCCCATCTCACCTACATTCATTACTGATGGGCTCTGAGCCGTGAATCGGCTCCGACTCAGCCGTTATAACTAGCATGAAGTCTCTCATTGGCTGGGCTAACCCTGTATCCCAGGACGCACAATGCCCAAACCCCCAGATCTCGTTTGCCGCTCCTAGAGTAACGACATGGTCTCGACTTGGCTGTGGCTAAGTACCCTCTCTTTTTTGACTTAATAACTGTTTGCTTGAGTTATTATTTCTAAAAAGCTATTTTAATAGCTACGTTGTCTGTTGTTTCCCTTTTTGTGATTGATTGCGGTTTTTTGAGTGGTAATCCTTCTGTTTGGTGGGCTAGGCCTGCTTAAGTTAGAGGGCCTTTGCCCTATCCTGTGTTTTGTGTGGTAATCCTTCTGTTTGGCGGGCTAGGCCTGTTTAAGTTAGGGGGCCTTTGCCCTATCTTGTGTCTTTAGTGTTCGGGCGTTTAAGTTAGAGCCCTTTCCACCATCGCTCCTTGTGTTGCTGAGTGTGCGGTCGTGTTTCCTTATGTCTGGCAAGGAACAAAAAGAACATAAGCCATCTGGCTTTAAAAAATGCTCCAAATGTGCGTATAAAATATCTCTGACTAATGGCCACGCTATCTGTGTTTATTGTCTCGGTGCCATACACTTGCAGGAATCCTGCAGTGTTTGTCATGCCTTCTTTTCCAGGGTTTTACAGGGGAGAAAAAATAAGCTTATCCTTAAGGGTTTGATTAAATCCTCCTTTGAGGAAACTTTAGCATCTTCTTCCCCCCCCTCAGAGAAATCCAGGTCTAAGACTAAAAAGAAGTCTCCGGCTCGGGCTAGTTCATCAGAGCCTCCGGAGAAAAGGTCAAAAGCTATATTTCCTTCCTCGGCTCCACTGGTCTCGGAGCTGCAGGAGGTACTGTCTAAGGCTATGTCTCCTTCCTCAGCTCCACTGGTCTCGGAGCCGCAGGAAGTCTTGTCTGTTTCAGGGTTGGTTTCTTCGACTCCACGGTCGTTGGCACCGAAGGAGGTTGCGGTTGTTCTCGAGCCTGCTTTGGCTCCGATCCCTTTGGAGATGACTCAGAGCCGTTCCCCCAGTCTTGTCTCGGTTCCGACAGAGAAGGTTTCTCGACCCCCTTCTGTCTCCCCCAAGTACTCCAGGCTGTTGGATTTGGATGTGGATAGGGTGGTCCAGAGGCTCCTCCAGTCGCCAGTGTTAACTAAATTATTTTCGGCTCCAGCCCAGTCGGCTCCGGAGCCCGCCACGATATCTGTTCCGTTTCTTCCTCCTCCGACAACCTCAGTGTAGTCGGAGCCGGAGTCTGCCGAATCGAGTGAAGTCCTTGGGTCATCTCCGAAACCTCCTGCTAGTCTTTCGGATCCGACCTCGGCTCCAAACTTTTCCATCCCTTCTACAGGTTTCAGTACTCAGGTGTCCTCAGTCGAACCCGAGGGGGATACATCAGGACTTCAGGTTTCGGCTCCGAGTCTCCCCCTTGGTGCTTTGGCTAGGGGTACCCTGACTCCAGTCATGGTCTCGGAGGCGGGTTTTTCATCTGATTCTGGTGGACCTGCCTTCGAGGCTATGAGGAACACGCTGGCCAAGTCCGTAGTGACTTCACCTGAATCGGCAACTCCATCCCCAGATGCTGCGACTAGAGCTTCTGGTGCCCCCCTATCTCTGGACAGTGGGGCTCCTAGGCCTGAGGATACCTCCATGTGTGGTCCCCTGATTTCTGAGGGCCCTTCAGAGTCCGTGCCTGAGGAGCCTCCCGGGAAGAAGTTGTGTAAGAGGAAGCACGTAGACTCCCCAGATGAGTCTGTCACCTCGGACACCGACCTCGATGATGCAGAAGGGTCCCCGAAGTCGTCCTCTGATGATGTCTCGTTCTCCGATATCCTGGAGATCTTGAGACAGCGGGGCGACTGGCCATCCAAAAACCCTTCTGAGGAGGAGTCGGTCTTCCTCAAGGCCTTCAGAGCCCAGCCTTCTGCCTCCTGGGTGTCTCCACCCTTCGATGAATTATTGGATCTTATTTGTCGAAGGGTGTGGGAACACCCTGACTCTGTGGATCCAGTTCCTAGCTGCCCCAATAAGTTCTTATCTGCGCCTCCTGGAAAAGAAATTTTGACCAAGGGAGTACCTGTGGATGCTATGGTGGTGGCATCTGCCACTTAGCAGGATGTGGCAGAGGCTTCTACTTCCATCCATCCTCCTAATAAGGAGTCTAGGAGTATGGATAGATATGGGAAGCGTACCCTGTCTTCAGCAACCTTTACCTTGTGGTCGCTGAATTACTTGTGTCATTTTAAGCGGCTCCAAAGGGATCTCATAAAGGAGTTGGGAGATACCCTGTCGGGTAACTTGCCTGAGGCATTGGCCCAGTCTGTTAATGCCCAGCTGTCTACCCTTTCTTCCATCATCAACTCGTCCATGAGGCTCATATCTTATGCAGCCAAGGGGGCGGGTAGAGCAGTGAGTTCGGGTGTAGCCCTTAGGAGGCAAGCTTGGATGCGCTTGTGTCATTTTGCGGAGGCTTTCAAGTCAAGAATGCGAAGTGCAGCAGTTTTTTCACTCTGATCCCCCCCACAGGGGGAGTCACCCAGGGATGCTCTAGTCCACAATTGGCCCTCCGGTCTGCTCTACGCCTTCCCGCCGGTCCCTCTTCTGCCAAGAGTGATTCAGAAGGCTACCTGCTTGGGAAGCAAGATGATTTTGATTGCACCACTCCGGCCCAGTCAAATTTGGTTCCCCTTCCTTCAGAAGTATGCGGTGAATGGTCCTTGGATTCTGGACCCAGCTCCAGACCTATTGACTCATCAGTCAGGACAGCTCCATCCATCCCTACAAACTCTCAAGCTCGCTGCCTGGCTTCTCCACTTCCGACCTTAGTCAGACAGCATATCCTTACCCCGGAAGTAGTACATATTCTGTCCTCCTCCCACAAGTCTTCTACTAGGAAAATATACTCTAGTAAATGGAAGAGATTTGCAATTTGGGCTCAGCAACGTGATCTTGATCCCCTTACAGCCCCTGTGTCGGCGGTGTTAGATTTCTTAGCAACACTATTTAGACAGGGTTCGGCTGCCTCCACTATAAAGGTTCAGTTGGCAGCAATTTCTAATTATCATGTTGCATATGAGCCTTCCCTCATGGGTCATAAGCTGTGTAAAGCCTTTCTGAAAGGAGCCTGGTTGCTTCGCCCTCCGGTTTTGCAACCTGTTTTGCCATGGGATTTAAATGTGGTGCTCAGAGCTTTAACGTCTTCTCCCTTTGAGCCAGCAGCCTCTTGCGAATTGAAATTTTTGTCATGGAAGACTGCCTTTTTGGTAGCCATAACTTCAGCCAGAAGGGTATCGGAGCTTCAAGCCCTTTCTGTTAAACCTTCTTATTTGATTTTTCATAAGGACAGAGTATCCTTGAGACTTAATCCTTCCTTTCTCCCTAAGGACTCTTCTGCCCTTTGTCTCCACCAGTCTATTGAGCTTCCAGTCTTTTTTCCATGGTTTTCCAAGAAAGCGGAATACAAATTTCACCAGTTGGATGTGCATAGACAACTGAGGTTTTATTTAAATAGGACACAACAGGAGAGGAAATCAGATCAGTTGTTTGTGTCCTTTTCGGACAATAGAATTGGCAGATCTGTAACTAAGGGCACCATAGCTAAGTGGATTAGGGACTGCATCTCATTTATTTATGAATTAGTGGGTAGGCATCTTCCCTTTCCAGTTAAGGCGCATTCTGCCAGGGCTATGTCAACTTCAGTGGTTTTTCATGCTAGACTATCCATAAATGAGATATGTGCAGCGGCTACTTGGACTTCTCCACATACCTTTATTTCTCATTACAAACTGGACGTGGCCTCTAGAGGTTGGGCTTCCTTTGGTTCCACAGTACTCAGGAGTGTTTTCCAGTGAGCCTCCCAGGATTTAGGTGCTAGGGACGCTGTCCCATCAGTAATGAATGTAGGCAAGATAGGATCACATTACATCTTTTAGTTATGTACTTACCATAATGATAGATGTATGTGATCCATCTCGCCTACATTCTTACGTACCTGCCCTCCTTCCCCCTACCTGATGGACTTGGAGGAAACTTGTATTCTGATCCCTCTGAGGATATTATTTTTTCTCTCCTCTTACATATATATCCTTGTGGTGTGGTGTATGTGTGAAGATATTATTGGGGCAAACAAGATCTGGGGGTTTGGGCGTGGTGCATCCTGGGATACAGGGTTAGCCCAGCCAATGAGAGACTTCAGACTCCAAGCCCATCAGTAATGAATGTAGGCGAGATGGATCACATACATCTATCGTTATGGTAAGTACATAACTAAAAGTTTTTTTGGTTACAATAAAAACGTGGAAGATTCCACATCCAGCTGGACTTGTGGTATCATGTTGTTCTACTGTTAAATAGTGATTCAGATTCCTTTCTCACCAAATCATCTTTTGATATATTTTTTGCTATTTCTATAAGAGTACCATAGAAATTGCTGGTTTGATATCTTACAGCCTTTGCACTTCACATTCGACATTCCCACCTGTTTTCATACAGAGGCCTTACTGAAAGATCTGTCGCATGTATTAAGAAAACTGCTGATCTCTTTGTTGATGCTGAAATGTTAAAAAAAAATGACTGTCATTATATCAGAACAGGTTTTTGTCGTATCTACTAGGACTAGGTTGTACTTGTGACAAGCATATACTGTAAAAAATGCTCTTGGATTGCCTTATAAAAGTCAAGCCTGAACACTGGATTCCTTTCCTCTCATGTTAGCTCCATTGTCATAGCTTTGACTTCAGATAGTGTTTAAATCTAACCCTAATTTTTCTAGTTCCTGCTTAAGCACATTTTGCAAATTTTCCCCAGTGGTGCTCTCCACATCCAACCCAGCCACTGGGGATGCACAAGCTAGTGCATTTCTTTGTGCCGGTCCCAAGCCTGGATAAATGGGGAGGGTTGCGTCAGGAAGGGCATCCGGCGTAACATTTTGCCAAATCATACATGTGGACAACAGTACAGATATACATACCGGATCGGTCGAGGCCTGGGCTAACAACGACCGCCACCAGTACTGTTGGCTAACAGGGTGCTGGCGGAAATTGGGCTACTGTTGGCCGAAGGAGGAGAAGAGGGGGAAGCCATGCCCGAAGTCAGGTAAAGGCTAGGACTGTGATAGTGAGGGTCGGAACTTTGAATGTTGGCAGTGTGACTGGTATAGGGAGAGAGCTATATGATATGATGGACAGAAGGAAGGTTGTGTGTGCAAGAGACCAGATGGAAGGGGAGCAAGGCTAGGTGTATTGGAGGCAGGTTCAAATTGTTTTATCATGGTGTGGATGGGAGGAGAAATGGTGTAGTGGTTATCCTGAATGAACAGTATGCTAAGAGTGTTTTGGAGGTGAAAAGAGTGTAGGATAGAGTGATGTTTATGGAGCTGGAAATTGATGGTGTAATGATGAATGTCATTAGTGCATATGCTCCCCAAGTTGGGTGTGCGATGGATGAGAAAGAAAAATTTTTGGAGTGAGTGGGATGAAGTGGTGATGACTGTACCTAAGGGTGAGAGACTGGTGATTGGAACAGAATTCAATGGGCATGTTGGTGAAGGGAACAGAGGGGATGAGGAAGTGATGGGTAGGTATGATGTTAAGCAAAGGAATGCAGAAGGTCAGATGGTAGTGGAGTTGCGAAAAGGATGGACATGGCTGTGGTGAATACGTATTTTAACAAGAGGGAGGAGCATAGGGTGACATACAAGTGTGGAGAAAGATGCACACAGGTGGATTATATCTTATGTAGGAGGGCCAGTCTGAAGGAGATTGGAGACTGTAAAGTGGTGGCAGGGGAAAGTGTAGTTAGGCAGCATAGGATGGTGGTTTGTAGGATGACATTGGTGATCAAGAAGAGGAGGAGGAATCTGAGGGCAGCACCAAGGATCAAATGTTAGAAATTGAAAAAGGGTAATTATGAGGTGGAGTTCAGGGAAGAGTTAAGACAGGCAGTGGGTGGCAGTGAAGAGTTACCAAATAGCTGGGTAACTACAGCATAGCTAGTAAGAGAGATGGCTAGAAAGGTGCTTGGTGTGACATCTGGAAAGAGGAAGGAGGACAAGGAGACCAGATGGTGGAATGAAGAAGTACAGGAGAGTATACAGAGAAAGAGGTTGGCAAAGAAGAAGTGGGATTGTCAGAGAGATGAAGAAAGTAGACAAGAGTATAAGGAGATGAGGTGCATGGCAAAGAGAGAGGTGGCGAAGGATAAGGCATATGAAGAGTTGTGTGAAAGGTTGGACACTAAGGAGGGAGAAAAGGACCTGTACCGATTGGCTAGACAGAGGGACTGAGCTAGTAAAGATGTGCAGCAGGTAAGGGTGATAAAGGATAATGAGGGAAACATACTCACAAGTGAGGAGAGTGTGTTGAGCAGATGGAAAGAGTACTTTGAGGGGCTGATGAATGAAGAGAATGAGAGGGAGAGAAGGTTGGCTGATGTGCGGTTAGTGAATCATGAATGCAGCGGATTAGCAAGGAGGAAGTAAGGATAGCTATGAAGAAGATGAACAATGGAAAGGCTGTTGGTCCAGATGACATACCTGTGGAAGCATGGAGGTGTTTAGGTGAAATGGCAGTGGAGTTTTTAACTAGATGGTTTAATGAAATCTTGGAAATTGAGAGGATGCCTGAGGAATGGAGAAAAAGTATTTTGTACCAATTTTTAAGAATAAGGGTGATGTGCAGAGCTGTAGTAACTACAGAGGGATTAAATTGATCAGTCACAGCATGAAGTTATGGGAAAGAGTAGTGGAAGCTAGGTTACGAAGGGAGGTGATGATTAGTGATCAGCAGTATGGTTTCATGCCAGGAAAGAGCACTACAGATGCAATGTTTGCTCTGACAGTGTTGATGGAGAAGTACAGAGAAGGTCAGAAGGAGTTGCATTGTGTCTTTGTGGACTTAGAGAAAGCATATGACAGGGTGCCTAGAGAGGAGTTGTGGTATTGTATGAGGAAGTTGGAAGTGTCAGAGAAGTATGTAAAAGTGGTACAGGATATGTACAAGGGTAGTGTGACAGCAGTGAAGTCTGAGGTGGGAGTGGTGGATGCGTTTAAGGTGGAGGTGGGATTACATCAAGGATCAGCTCTGAGCCCTTTCTTATTTGCAATGGTGATGGACAGGTTGACAGACGAGATCATACAGGAGTCCCTGGGGACTATGATGTTTGTAGATGACATTGTGATCTGTAGTGAGAGTAGGGAACAGGTGGAGGAGACCCTGGAGAGGTGGAGATATGCTCTAGAGAGAAGAGGAATGAAGGTCAGCAGGATTAAGAAAGAATATATGTGTGTGAATGAGAGGGAGGATAGAGGAATGGTGAGGATGCAGGGAGTAGAGGTGGCGAAGGTGGATGAGTTTAAATACTTGGGATCAACAGTTCAGAGTACTAGTGAGTGTGGACGAGAGGTGATGAAGAGAGTACAGGCAGGATGGAGTGGGTGGAGAAGAGTGTCAGGAGTGATTTGTGACAGACGAGTACCAGTAAGAGTGAAAGGGAAGGTCTACAAGAGGGTAGTGAGACCAGCTTTGTTATATGGGTTGGAGACAGTGGCACTAACAAAAAGGCAGGAGTCAGAGCTGGACGTGGCAGAGTTAAAGATGTTAAGATTTGCACTGGGTGTGATGAGGGTGGACAGGATTAGGAATAAGTATATTAGAGGGTCAGCCCAGGTTGGAAGGTTTGGAGACAAAGCCAGGGAGGCAAAATTATGTTGGTTTGGACATGTGCTAAGGAGAGATGCAGAGTATATTGGGAAAAAGATGCTAAGGATGAAGCTGCCAGGTAACAGGATAAGAGGAAGGCCTAAGATAAGGTTTATGGATGTGGTGAGAGAGGACATGTAGGTGGTTGGTGTGACACAGCAAGATGCAGAGGACAGGAAGAAATGGAAACAGATGATCTGTTGTGGCGACCCCTAATGGGAGTAGCCGGAAGAAGAAGAAGAAGAAGGTGCTCTCCACATCCAAGAATGTGATAAACAGCTGACATGCACAGCTGGTGTATAAAGTAATGTACCTTCAGAGATGTATCGAGTTATAATGGATATTTATTCTTGATGGCTCAGACCTGGACTGCAATCAAGGATACAGTAAAATCCTTTGCACGTTTTATTCAATGAATGACATGCTTTCCCACTGCATCCATAACACACACGAGTTCATTTATGTTCGCTAAGGCAGTGATGATGCATTCCTTATTGGAAATTTGTCTAACATGGTCTTGAATGACTTGTTTAAATTTTCCCAACAATTCTATAATTCCAAGAAAGTTGCCATTATGTAATCTTTCTGTTTGACAGAGCCATGAAATGCAAGATTATCATCAGCTAAAAAACAAACAGCAGCTTGCCTGTAAAAACTTGATGCAGTCTCTTTCTGTCTTGATTTACAAGATTTTCTTGAACTTTGTCAATAATCTGCTAAGCACAGAGTCTCCTAGGAAGTTCACAACAATTCAGCATAGTCATTAAATGACCTTTTGATTTCAGATGCTCTGTCAGAGTCTAGTGTGTACACTGGGCCAGTTGTTTAACCCAGTACTTGTTAGAGAACATTTTATATCATTTCCAAAGAGACAACAATGAAAACAAGATATCTGATATGCTGACATTGAGTATATTAACCAAGGATGAGAAATTATTTCTCCATTTAACAGTTTTCTTTTGCAGTAAACTTTTGAAAAGTGTGCTCCATTTTCATTTCAAGAAAATTAATTCAAAAGAATTTTAGGCTGGGTTTGTTTTGATCTCCTTCTGCAACCAAAATATTCAAACCTTCACTTTCCAGAGGCTGATATTCTTCTGTTACTAGAATACCTTCTTGATCTTTGCTGTCACTACATTTCATAATCTCTCTAGTATGAATGGAAGTGGCATCACAATGAGGCCTTTGAATATCATCAGCTTCTTCTGCTTGTTGGTCACTTTCTGTATGTTGTGGCAAAACATTTTCATTTCTACAAACACTTTGCATTTTCCAGGTCTCACTCTTCAGATGTATCTGAGACAAGTCTTCTTAAATACTTATGCAGGTCACCTTTTTGCATTCCTGCATTAGCCTTTCTTGCTTGTCTCAATTTTCTTTTCATAGTTCCACTAAGATACATCCTTCCGCAGTCTGGAGCTCTTGCATTTGCCGTCATAATGAAATGGCAGAAAAATACAATGGTGATTTTAAACAAATTATCTTGCAGTCCAACTTATGTGTGTGTGTTTTTATCCTACAATCACACCTATTTTATTATGACTCATTTCATAAAATATAAGCAACCTAAATAAAATACATTACATAAAAACAAGTGTTTTACTAACTCACTACCTTAATTAACACTGTTGCAAGCTTCAGAGGTCAGCCATCAGTTAAAACTGTTCAACCTGAGAGGAAGGCAGTCCTGACCAGGAAGTGACAGCTCCAATGAGGCAGTCAGGCAGACAGTCAATGAATTAAATTCCATAAGTATTGCCTATGACTGCAAATGAAGCAAATGTTGCTAATATCAACTACTGCATTTCTTACAGCAGCCAACGCAACCCGTCTACTCAATTTTTTTTTTCAGGCAAAAAAACCCCCTCACTATTGTATTGTGGAAGTGGTCCTCCACACTGCTCTGTCACTTGAAATATTATACTTAAATATAAGATGTCCTTCGTGGTTCACTGTTGCAGTCATGACTGTAGGGTTCTTCCTGCCAGCAGCAGCCCCCGATCGGCCAGAGTCCCAAAGTCTGGATTGGGCGTCAGCTGAGGTCGCTTTTATCCTGACGTCAATGCGCCAGAAGGTATAAAGACCTCAGCTGATGCCATTTCCCCAGTCTTTCTTGCCGTGCGGTGCCCTTTGCAGTTCACTGATGCTGGTTGGCCTGTTCCTGTTTGTTTTTGGATTTAATCCCAGGATTTTCATTTTATAAGATAAGTACCCTGTTGGGGAGGTCTTTTTCTTGCTCCAGTCATATGTCAGAAAAAGTTAATAATTGTATTTATTGTGGGAAGCAAATACTTCAAAGGGATTTTCACTCTTACTGTATTCCCTGCCTGGGTCCTGACCACGACGTTGCTAATTGTGCGTTTTGTGCTAGATTTAATCAGCGTACTATTAGGCGTAGATATAGCCTTTTACTATTTTGGAAAAAGGTTTAATTATAACATGTCTTCGGATTCTTTTCCGGCTTCTGGGGTGTGTAAGAGGCGCAAGGATGCAGACAGGCCTCCGAGGTCCACAGCAAAGGATGTTACTCAGTTATTGCCAGTTGCTGGTTCGTCGGTCGTCAGTGAGGCGCCTTTGCAGCCCCTGTCGTCCGCCTCTTTTGAACCAATTGCATGTACCAACTCCAGTGTGGAGCTGATGGGGTCTTCAGAATTGCCAGGGATTGGACCTTCGGATACTGCTCCCTCAGTTGGGTCCAGAGCCGGTAGGCAGGTACCAGCTTCTGAGGGAGTTCTCAGGCCTTCGCAGCTTCCTGTAAATGTGGATTCAGTTTTACATTCAAAGACAAAGTCTAAGGCTCCAGCTAAAGTGAAATGGCTAGCGCAGGCACCTTTTGATCAGGGTCCTAGGCCTCAGAGGCAGATGCTTAGGATGGCTGAAGATCTCTTAACTATGATCAGGGGTTCTCATCCCCCCCCTGACAAGAAGCCTAGATTACAGTCCGATTATGATTCTTCAGACCAAATTTCTGTTTCTTCTGCTTCTTCCCTTGAGCAGGATTATTCTTTTCTTCCTTATGAGGATTCTGATGCTGAAGATTCCTTTCCTTCAGCCTCTCCTCCTGAGGATTATTCTTTTGGTGAAACTTTGCATGATATGAGGGTGCATTTTCACTGGGAAGGGCAGGAATTCTCTGAATCCAAGAAAAGGCTTAGGGATTTTCTTCTTCTCCCACAGCATAGGCCTCTGGCTATTCCCCCTGTATTGGACATTGTAGATGATGTTTTTTCAGAAGCTTCTCTCTCTCCTGATTCTTTTCCCCCTGCTCCGGTCAAACCGGATAGGTATTATAGGGTTCCAGATTCTCACAAGTTTCTTTTTAAGAATCTTTCATCTGATCCGGAAACAATTTCTCAGGGTCCTAAGGGTGTTAAAGCGGCCTCTGCTAAAAATCCTATTCCCTCTGACCAAGAGTCCAGGGCTTTGGAGAGATGGGGTAAAAAAGTTTATACTTCTGCTACATTGTCTATTAGGGCTTTGAACTGTCAATTTCATATGCTGAAGTATCAGCAATACCTTTTGTCTGTATTTAAACAAAAGATGTCAGCTGTTTCTATTGGTGCGGATAATCAGGAGTTACAGGATTTATTGCATGCTATTGAACAGGTGGGTAAACATACCCTGCATTGTGGTTTTGATTCTTTGGAAGCTTCTTGTAGGGCTGCAACAACTGGCGCAGTTATTAGAAGACATGCTTGGTTAAAGGGACAAAGTTTGCCAGATCAGGTTAAAGCCAAACTTTTGGATGCCTCTTTGCAGCACGATGTTCTGTTTGGGTCCAAAGCTGAAGAGGTATTAAAGAAAATGGAGGACAAAGCCAAATCTATGCAGATGGTTAAGGATTTTCTACAGGTGCAACCTCCTAGATTTAGCAGACACTGGCCAGCTAAACCTTGGTCCTTTCCGGGCTTGGACAGATCTCAGAGAGGCAGATTCAGGCGTTTCAGAGGTAGGGGACAGGCACAGACCCATATTAGGAATAGGCAGTGGAGTGCCCTCTCTCCCAAGGGAGGTGAAGATAAGTCTCAACCCTACCGAAAACAGTCTTTATGACTCTCCCTTTCTGGTTCCAGGGCCTCCTCTGCTGGAAGCACCTTTGGGAGGAAGGATTTCTCTTTTTTATCAAAATTGGAGCCACATAACCCGGGACAAATGGGTTCTGGACATAGTCTCAAGAGGTTACAGATTTCATTTCCACACCTTGCCAAAACCGAACGGTTGGCCAGATCTGCCAAATCATCAGTGGGCAGAGGCACAATGGCAGGTTCAGTCCCTCCTGGCTATGAGGGCCATAGAATTAGTACCAAATTTAGAAATAGGGCAAGGTTTTTATTCCAGACTTTTCCTGGTTCCCAGGAAGGAAAATTCGTGGAGACCAATCCTGGACCTTTCTGTACTAAACACCTTCCTAGATATACCAAAATTCAAGATGCTCACTCTGCAGCAGCTGCTGCCTATGTTGGGCAAGAATGCTTGGATGGTGACTTTGGACTTAAAAGAAGCTTACCTGCATATTCCTATAAGGCAAGAGTGCAGAAGGTATCTGCGTTTCAAAGTGGGCTCAAAGCATTACCAGTTCTCTGTGCTGCCCTTTGGCTTATCTACTGTGCCCAGG